>NC_133367.1:47841147-47979123 GCF_049309525.1 Garra rufa | reverse complement strand
CAGTATTTTGATTTTTTTGCACCCTCAGATTCCAGATTTTCAAATAGATGTATATCGGCCAAATATTGTCCTATCATAACAAACCATACATCAATAGAAAGCTTATTTATTGAGCTTTCATAGTATGTATACATCTCAGTTTTGTAAAATTTAACCTTATGACTGGTTTTGTGGTCCAGGGTCACATATATATATATGTGCACAGATGACACCCAGATTTATCTTCCGCTGAAGGTTGGGAATGAGCAGTCTCTACAGTCCCTCCTGCAATGTTAAGATGAGGTTAAAGGTTGGCTTTCCAATAACTTTCTGCAGCTTCATGAAAAAAAATCTGAGATCATAATATTTGGTCCTTCTAAGGCTAAAGAGAAGATAGTCAACACTCTTGCACCCTTAAAAATGACAGTGAAAGACAGCGTGAGAAATCTTGGTGTCATAATAGATTTTGATAAACAGATAAATTCAGTCTTGAGAAGTAGTTTTTATCAGCTCAGAATGATCTCTTTTCTGAGTTGTAAAGATCTGGAGATTGTCACTCATGCTTTTATTTCCTCGCGACTAGACTATTGCAACTCACTTTATGTAGGGATCGGTCAACGGCAGCTATCTGGACTGCAGCTTGTGCAGAACGCCGCAGCTAGGCTTCTGACCGGAACTAAAAAAGGGGACGCATTACTCCAGTGTTATCCTCTCTCCACTGGCTACCAGTAAGGTTTAGGATTGATTTGAAGATTTTATTATTGGTTTTTAAAGCACTGCACAACTCGGCCCCAAATTATATTAGCGATCTCCTAGTTTCTACATACCAGCTAGATCACTGAGATCAGGAAACCAGCCATGCTGACTGTTCCTCAGTCAAACATGAAGTCAAAAGGTGACCTTGTCGGTAATAGGTCCACAACTATGGAACGGTCTTCCCCTGTACATTCGGCAGACGCCATCTATAGAGATTTTTAAGTCTCAGTTAAAGACACACCTCTTTAGTTTGGCCTTTGAAGTAGAGACAGTTTGATTCTGGGAATCTTTTAAAATGTTGTTTTACTTGTATGTGTACTTTTATTTAATTTTGTGAAACACTTTGGGCAACAACATTGCATTTAAATGTGCTATATAAATACATGAAGTTGAAGTTGATAAAGAATACATTTACTTTGATGAGAAATTTGCAACCACAGCTATTAAGCTGTTGTCTATTAAGCTTCAAATGATCCAGCTTCTGACAATGTCTTAAGGGAAAACAGAGGAAGAGGTTTGTAATGACAGAAACCAAACTAGGTCTGATTCCCAGTGGATGTGGAGTAACACTCTGTGGTTAAGATAAAAACCTTTTACCCTGCAGGTCTTGGTGAGTAAGTCCAATTTGTTGAGTATATCTGATGTTTTTGATGGCCACCTTACCTCTTAATTTTTGAAAGTGACCCATATATCTGCATTTACACCATATACTTGACAAAACAAAATAAAGTAGACGTAGTTACTAGAAAATCAAGTCAAACTGTGAGATTGCGTACATTACCTGAAATAATCTTTCCTGGATCGAAGGAGAGTATTTGTTTGGTTTTGCTTTGTAAGAGTTCGTCACAGACGTGATTCATTCATTATAGTGAGTGTGTTAGCATTTTTTACAGCTCCTTGATGCAACCCATCAAAAAGGTTATAAATGGACAAAATAAGCCTTAAAATGTAATAGAGGTGCAACAGCGCATTCATTAAGTGGATGTAGTCCTCTAAATTAATTTTTCACTCATTTTAAAATATAAAACACAAGAAAAATTGTGCATTTTCACATTTATCACTACATCAAGAGCCAGTGATGAAAATGAGGTGCACTTTAGCGGAGCATCACTGAAGAGCAGGTCTGTGCAATTGACCAGAGTCTGACTAAACCAAAGCTGAAGCTGAGCCGGACACAAGGACTGATCCACATAGCAATTCTGCCCTTACAAAGGCAAAAGACCTTAACTCACTAGAGTGTGGAACTGAGAAAAATGACTTTAAAGATTTTTTGTTGTCCAGCCAAATTAATTATAGCTAGGACATTGTAAATCTGGCAATTAGATGTTTTAATAATGCAATTTATCTTCATAAAAAAATCTTGAGCTCAAACTTGACTTTTGACCCCTATTTTTAAGTTACTGTCCTCTGCCTTTGAATTGTATGCAAAAAGTGAGACGTCGTCCCAAGGCAAAGAGCAGTAACTTCCACACTATCGGTATTCAGTTGCTGATCACCATTTACAAAATCATTAGTAACAACTGTATAAAGTCTATAGAGATCATGGCATTTATTTTGGATGACTGATAATTACTTATAGCAATCTACTTATTGCTATCCTGTGTTTTGGTTGCATTCTGGTGCCGTTATTAATACATTAGAGAGAGAAGTAGGGCACTATGTGTCAAGATGTTTGATTGATTGCATGTCATAAAAATTCCACCCCCCTCCCCAACTGGACACCTGTTTTTGGACACCCCCCTACCCCTCCCAAAACTGGACATCTGTTTATCCGGACCACCAACTCAATGGAATTTATGGTTGTTTTCCTATTGTTTTGGGGGATGTGTATTTGAAACGGGGCCATGGAAAACTGTTCAAAACTATGTGCTTTTCAACTTTAATTGTGAAATAGTGTATATGTTTGGGAAACAGGGCTTAAGGGGTAGTTTTTATTAAAGTTGTGTTTTTCTTCACATATACAATAGAAACACAGAGAGGTTTGTATTTTCCAGAAAACTGTGAAAACAAAATCTATGTTGTAGTCTGTAGCATTAAACCTTACTAAACTAAACTAAAACGTTTAAAAGTTTGAATAGTTTTTTTTTTAGTGTTAAAAGAGTTCTTGTAGAGTTCAAATCTTGTAGCATTACAATTTTAAAAGGTAGAGTTTTGTTACTGATACATGTGTTAAAGTAAAATAAACCAAATGTTGTAAGCTATAGAATAACAAAACTTTAAAAAAGTTTTTACTGATACATGTGTTAAAGTAAAACAAAACCTATGTTGTAGTCTAAAGCATTACAACTTTTAAAAACGTTTAAAAAGTTTTTTTTTTACTGATACATGTGTTAAAGTAAAACAAATCAAATGTTGTAGGCTATAGAATAACAAAACGTTTAAAAAGTTTGTTTTTTACTGATACAAGATAAAGGAAAAAGTCCTGTGCATCTCACACTGATCTAAAAAAACTACAAAATATCAGATGCAAACGTTAAGCAACAGCATAAGATTGACAAAAATCTATGTTACAGTCTACCATTGCAATGTAAAAACTAGGTAGAGTTTTTGTTACAAAGTTAGCGAATATATTAAAAGAATCAAACACCTTACACCGTTTAGCGACAATGCATCCTTTCTCCTCGCTGTCTGACTCAGAATGAAGTTACGGGCGCTGCGGACAAACCCCACCCACAACAACACCCCCTAACACACGCAGTAAAACAGAGACCGGCGCAAAGGTTTAAAAAGGATGAGGTTGGTTTATCCTTACCTACGCACAAAAATTCAAACAAGGATTTTGTGAATTGAAAAAAAAAAAACCGAAAATTATTCTGTAACAATGGCCGAGGCTGGATTACCTAAAACACCTGAGAGAAACATTGAGTTTGCTATGAATGATCTTACTTTAGCACCGAGGAAGATGAAACATGGGCCATGTCTGGCAGATTTCCTCCACGAACCTTTGGAGAATGTTAAGTACGAGTGCCATTTATCTGGTGATCGTGTTTGCAGATACAATTTTGACAAAACCAATCGGGCGGTTAGACTGAACACGGTGGATAATGATGAAAGGTTTAGGTGTGACACGTGTGAAGACCCCGACTTGTTTTTCACGGCAAAGGACTGGTGTTTATTTTACAACTTTGTTTGGCGTGATCTAAAAGATGGTGGCGACGAACCTCTGTTCATAGGGGAATGGAATGGTATGACGCCAGGTATGAGGTACAGAGTGCTCGGTGATCATGTTAACAAACATAGTGACGATTACATTTATATACTCTGTACCGAGGACACCGTGGGTCTGCCTGAACGCGCATGGCCTATATCTGAGGAGGATCATCTCAAATACTACAGTATTAAATTGTTGTTTCAATGGAGAGATGTACCTGTGATAGAAGACATATTCGGGAAGATTGACAAGTTATTTAAGTGGTGTGAGGTATTTGACAGATACAACAACATAAAAGTGAAACTGTTTCACCCAGAATGGTGTGTGAACACTCGTAGAGGTGTTCACATAGCCCCTCCTACAATCTACAATCATTAAATACTGACAAGACCCATCCCCTCTCAGAGGTCTAAAGGACACCGTTGCCGACAACATGTCTCAAGAAAAAAACACAGCCTGGTTGAACAAATTCTGTACAGAACTCGGATATCACAATCTAGCCTTTCTGGCAAACTACAAGCCACCTAATGACGGCCCACCTACCGGTACAACTTCTGAGGACATCACGGACACAGTGGATGGGTGTATCGGTGTGACGGGGCACAAGATCATTAAGGCTGTTGTCAGTATAATTCTGGAACATCTGATAGACAAACGGATGAAACAATTCTGTAACGGTTGTACCATCGACCATCCCTCGCAAACACAGCATTCATGTCTCTACGAGGCCCCTGCATATTATTTTCTGGGGTGTTTTGAAGAAGTGTCAGAAAAACTCTTCAAGCCTGACTTAAAACTCATTCTGGCCCAAACCTTGAAGTTGTTCGGTCTAACTCCCCACGTACAAAGGATTCAGGGTGTTGTCGACGGCGTTCTGTGTGACCTCAGAGATGAGATGTACATAGTGGAAACTCTGGCAGAACTCAGGACAAAACTTGTGGACGAAACCTGTGAACAGGCCGTTTACGACGCAGTTGACAGTTGGAAGAAGAGTGCAGCTGAGGACTCTGATTAACCTGAAACATGGGGAATCTCTGTAACACAACCTGTCTGGCAAAACTCTTGTTTAAACAACAAATTAAGTGCGAAATAACACACTTATTGTACAAGATTATTGATGATACGGTTGAATGTTATATAGATAATAAACGTTTAATGAAATTAAAAAATCAAATGGTCGTTGTGAGGGGTATGTCAAACAATTGGGATGATATGATAAACCATTGTGCCGCAAACGGGAATGATGCCTGTGTGACAGTTAAAAACATTCTTGAACTCATGCCTGAATGTGAAGAAAACCTTAAAATAGGTAATATTCTATGTCTTTGTACTTATGTAACTGATGTGTGTGTAATGCTGTCAAGAAACTACTCGACGGACGTACGTGAAATTATTCACACTTTAGTCCAATATATTTTATCAAAAAATTTTGTGATGTGTGTGAAATTCCTTCAATATCTAGATGACATATAAAAACAGTCGTATGTAATGTTTTTGTGTGATACAAATAAAATCTGTTTGACACTAACCATGTTGTCATTATTTTGAAAAACACTGAGGAAGAGAGATGTCTGAATTGTTGAAAAAAGCGTACTACACACCATCGCACCCAGGGTCTTTGGGTGGAAAAGAACGGTTAAAACGAGGTGTGTTACAGGAGAGTGGGGTGACTCTGAAGGATAAAGAAGTGGTTAATTGGTTAGCAGCTCAGGATGCCTATACATTACACAAAACTGCACCTATCAAATACAAACGGAATAGAGTGGTTGTTTATGGGAAAGATGTACAATTTCAAGCAGATCTGGTGGACATGTCTGCTTATTCGAAAGAAAACGATAATATAAAATTTTTACTGACTTGTATAGATGTTTTCAGCAAGTACGCATGGGTTCGCCCACTTATGAATAAGACTGGAAAGGAGGTTGTGAAAGCATTTGAATCTATACTCAAAGAAAATCGCGTACCTCAAAAATTACAGACTGATAAAGGGACTGAATTTTTTAACAAACATTTTCAGCAATTGATGAAAAAGTATAACATAAACCATTTTGCTACAGCAAGTGATGTTAAGGCATCGGTGGCGGAAAGATTTAATAAAAGTTATAAATCGCGCATGCATAGATACCTGACAGCCGTCAATTCAAAACGTTACTGCGATGTCTTACAAGATCTTGTAGACGGTTATAATTCAAGTTTCCACAAAAGTATTAAAATGCGGCCGTTAGATGTTCATAAAGAAAACGAGCCAGAAGTGTTCAATAATCTGTATGGAAAGATGCGTAAAGATGTACCTGTCTTTAAGTATAAAATAGGGGATGTGGTTAGGGTGTCTAAAGTTAGGAACGTGTTTTCTAAAGGGTATGAACAAAATTACACGGAAGAGTTTTTCACTATAGCCGCCTGTATACCTCGGACACCTCCAGTGTACAGATTACAGGACTATGATGGTGCCCTTATCGAAGGATGTTTTTATGAAAAAGAATTACAAAAAATTATTGTGAACCAAGACAAGTCGTTTAAAATAGAAAAGATTTTAGATCGGAAAAGACGCGGTCGCAAGGTGTTTTGCCTTGTGAAATGGTACGGATGGCCGACAAAATTTTCTTCATGGGTGCCGGAACGCGAGATTGCGGATATACAAGCCCCATTAAAGGAGTAGTGATGATGTCATAAGTATCATTTGTGAAAATCTGCATCATGAGCGAGGGAGGTTTTTACATTACGCTACCTTGTAATGCATCGTTGGATGTTTATCCTGACAACAGTATTTCTAATTACAAAACCAGTCTCGCAAGAAGTATGGATCTCAAAGGTCAATGGGAAGTCGGATTAATCGAGTTTTATTATCCTATTTCCTGGTATACATTTAACGAGGAGGATGCTGCCTTTGTTGTAAACACTACCCCAAACATACTGGGATATGATGAGAGACATTACGAAGGGGATAAGAGCATCATTATCTACATTAAAGAAAAAAAACTTCAAAACATATCTAAAGTGTGTAACACATTAAAACCAGGGTATTACGAAGACGTACTGTTTCTAATTAGAGAAATAAATGCTAACCTACCACCTAGAGTGACCCTTGGTCACGACCACGTAAAAAACAGGATATTTCTAAAAGCACCGGTGAATACATCCATGATGTTTTACGGGAAACTGGCTATTATTTTAGGTTTAAAACCTGGGGTGTCTATAGGATCTGTAAATCAATCACGTGAAGATCATATTGACGATGCACCTGTTGTAACATATGCACCCCATCAATGTGACATCAGAGGTGCTTTTTATAGTATGTATATATACACTGACATAATTGAATATCAGTCAGTCGGCGATTCGTATGTACCCCTGCTGAGAACTGTACATATAGAGGGGACGTCTAATGACATGGTTAGTGTTAGATACGATAAGCCACATTATGTACCTGTGAACAAGTCTAATATTACAGACATTTGTATTGAGGTTAAAGACGACCAGAACCGACACGTGCGTTTCACTTATGGTAAAGTTGTAGCTAAACTCCACTTCAGACCTGTGAAATAGATTTTTTTTTTTTTTTTTTACTATTGCACATCGACTAAAATGGATGCTGAACGTTATGTTGCTTACTACCAGAATCAAGCCGGTAATGGATTACCAGGGTATGCAGGCGGTCCTGTTATGTATGGATCGGGTATAGGTTCGATTTTTAAAGCGATTTTCAGAACAGCACTGCCCCTGTTGAGAAGAGGATTTAACATAGCAAAACCGCATCTAAAAACAGCCGCAAAAAACATAGTTAGTGATGTTGTTACCACAGCCCTATCGAAATCTTATAACGATAATAATGGACAGCATGGACAGAGCGGAAACGGGTTGATGGTAATGTCAAGAGGTTCTTTCAAACCACCGGGTGTGAGAATAAGAAGGGGGAGTGGTCGTGTGAAGAAGGCTAAACGGGTTAGTAAGAAGCGCACGGTCACAAAACGCACTCGACGTGTCCGCGCTAAACGTGTAAAGAAATCTGTCCGTGTCAAAAGATCGTTGAATACAATTTTCTAAAAACTATGGCTCTATTCCACAACATGTCGGAGGAGTGTGTTAAATCTGAGTTAGATTTATTCACCATACCCATGACGCAGACATCTATTGAAAAAAATACCTACGTTGAAATACCGCCTCTATCTGCAATAACTGACACATCGCCCTTGGAATTTTTTATTGCGGGGACGGGTGAAGATTACATCGATCTAAATAACACCTTGTTATACACACGGATCAAAATATCAAAACCCGACGGTTCTGACATAGCAGATGGAGCACCTGTGGGGTTAATAAATTACCCCGGAGCGTGTATATTCTCACAGGTGGATGTTTCTCTAGGTGACCGTCTGATAACACAAAGTTCTAGTACTTATCCTTACAGATGTCTGATCGAAACCCTCATAAATTTTGGAAAAGATACCTTGGAAAGTAACTTTTCAGCCGGTCTCTTCTACAGAGATGTACCGGGTCATATGGATGTTACCGATCCTGCTGGAGAAAATAGCGGATTGACAAAGAGGGCAGCATTTACCAACGCTAGTAATGTTGTTGAATTACTGGCACCGATTCACAGCGATATTTTCTTTCAGGAAAAATTAATGTTGAATGGCATTGATATAAAAATACGGATGACACGTGCTAAAGATGCGTTCTGTCTAATGCGCGATGACGATGTGGCTTATAAACTCAATATTGTATCAGCATCTCTTTTCGTGAAAAAAGTTTCTGTTTCACCAGGTGTTCGACTGGGACATGCACAAGCTCTACTGTCAACCACTGCCAAATACCCCATAGAACGTGTGTGTCTGAAGAATTTCTCTATTCCGACAGGGTCACGGGTGTCTAATCAAGAAAATCTTTTTCTAGGGACGTTACCAAAATCTATCATTTTAGCAATGACTGAAAATTCTGCTTTTTCAGGGGCTTACGATAAAAACCCATTTGCTTTTAAACATTTCAACTTAGAATTTCTGGCTTTGTATCGAGACGGTGTCCAAATACCTTCCAAACCGTTTCAACCAGAATATGAGAATGGGTCTGCTGTGAGGGACTTTTATCAACTCGTATTAGCTACAGGCAGACATCTCAAGAATCAACCTCTAGCGATAGACCGCCAAGACTTTCTAAACGGTTACACACTTTACGCCTTTAACTTATCACCGGATGAAGATTGTGCTAATCATGTATCGCTAATCAGATCAGGAAACATTAGACTAGAAGCACGATTCAGACAACCTCTTAGACAATCCATAACCATGATAGTATACGCGATCTATGATTCGATAGTTGAAATATCTAACAGACGACAGGTGTTAGTAGATTATTACTGAGAGGCGACGCAATGAATACGGTACAACTAACAAAGGTTATGAATAAAATTGCACACAACACATATTTTTTAGGTGTGCTTCCTTGCGATTATCTCCCTAAAGTACCGTTGAAGAATCTACCAGCCGTTGCCATCGTCAATACAGATCCTTCCACCAAACCGGGACAACACTGGGTCGCTATTTACGTAAGCAACCACAGAGTTAGCTATTTTTTCGACAGCTTTGGCAGCGACCCGAAAGATCCACGGTTTCCAAATACCATCCAAGACTTCTTAAAAATCAATTCCATTCGCGTGCAATACTCTAACAAACAGGTTCAAGACTTCGCATCGGATACTTGTGGTCAACATTGTGTGTTTTTTCTATACCATGTGTTAAAAGGATACGAATATGAAAATATTGTTAAAATGTATTATGATGATCTAATTAAAAATGATAACATGGTCGTTCGATTTGTAAAGAGACTGAAACCATCTCTATGTAAGGTATTTAATTGCATTCACTGTGTGCAGTCATGTAAAACACCTCTGTAGTATTCTTAGAACACATGTATTATTGTATGTTTAATCATATGTTTTTGTAAGGTATAAATAAAGACAATTGTGAAACCATATCTTTTTTTTTCCTTTTTTTTTTTTTTTTTTATTGACATAAAAGTAATGTTTTCAAACATACAATTAAACACAAAAATATTTCAAACATATACATGTAGACAATAATAACATTAAAAAGTTAACCAAGCTTTCGCATCGAGAGACGGTGATTTGAACACATCTTCACCAGAGGTAGTGTTTGACCTGTGTTTTTTCAAAGGGGTTATCTGCGGCGATGATCCCAGCATACTATGTGTTGGTGATTTTCTTTTAAGGGATTCAATCATACGTTTAACTTGGGGATTGCTTATAGTTGAAAATGGTATATTTAAAGCGGCAAAAGCGTCCAGAAATTCAGACCATCCATGTGGTCTGTATTCATTGCGGATTGTTCGTGGAGCCGTTATGCTTTTGACCAGATCCAACATGTGCGACCCTGTAATTACTTTTCCCTTAAACACAAACTCACCAGAATCAGTCCATGAAGACAACTGTTTAGCATTAGACATTTTATTCAAAATGAATTTTATGTTTTTTAAACTCCTCTGTGGCACATTACTTAGGATTTCATTAACAATTTGATCCGAACCGTCATAGCTACACTGTAAAAAAAAAACTGTATTTTTTACAGGAAAACGCTGGCAGCTGTGGTTACCAGAGAATTCCTGTAAAAAATACAGGAGCACAGTAGATAACTTTACTGACAAAGTATGTAAATTGATTTACAGTGAGTGAAATCACGTCGGAATCACATTAGAAAACTGTTAAGTCTACCCAAAACATGTGTTAATTTCACATAACAGTGTTGTAAATATAGAGCCCATTTCCTGTATTTTTTACAAGTAATAATTGTTTATTATGCATCAATAAATGGTCAAACTAACAGGAAAATATCAAACAAAAAACTAATTTAAACTGTGCATTTAAATGGAAGTTTCTGTATATTACACATAAAATCCGCTTCTAATATACTGCATGTTTATGTTTCAATAATCAAGTTGCAATGTAAAATGTACTTATAAACCTGCAAAATGATGACTACTACACTTACACCAAAAAATGCTAAAATACATTTTCAGAAGAGAAAAATCGGAAAAATATCACTTTTTGGGAGATTTATTTAACAGGCAGCTTCAAAAGTTGTTAACATGTGGGTGCATTTTTCTTCAATGCATTCAACATACTGTACATAAAACAAAGTGGAACCTGGACATTTTTGTGTCACTTTAACAAAGTTTCTCAAAGTTTGTTTTGCATAAAACAGATCTATCTCCATGGAGACAATGAAGTGATGCCAAAGTAAGAAAAAAAATTACATAATGTGCCTTAATTGCCATAATACAAACTGGAATATAACAAGATCAGTTTGAGGCTCATTAAAGAACTGGTAACATTTGAAATGTTGTCCATCCTATACAAAAAAATAAATAAAATCACTTAGTGCCCCTTTAAGACTTTAACCAAAATTACATGTGCTGTAAATACCATAATGTGCATTTTAAATTTAACAAAGATAAAACTTATAGTACCTCTTTTCAAACAGTCAAAAGTTTAGATGCATTTTTCTTCAACTTGTACAACATGAATACAACAAAGTTGAATCTGGACATTTTTCTGCCACTTTGACAAAGTTTCTAAAAGTTTGTTTTGCATAAAACAGATCGATCTCCATGGAGACAATGAAGTGATGCCAAAGCAAGATAGATTTTTTACCTAATAGTGGAACATTCCTGCAAAAGGAAGACTATCTTCGTGAAACAAGTGGCAGATCCTTTACCAAAAAGTTACAAAGTACACATTTAAAGGGACACAACACCATTTGGGCAAATGGTGGTTTGTAACTTTAAGACTGTTAACAAAAATTACATAATGTGCCTTAATACAAATTAGAATATAACAAGATCAGTTTGAGACTCATTAAAGAAATGGTAACATTTGAAATGTTGTCCATCCTATACAAAAAAATAAAAAAAAAATATATAAAATTACTTAGTGCCCCTTTAAAGGGATGGTTCGGAGTAGAATTGACTTCATTGCTATGCACTCCGAAGCCCATGTAAATACCCCATCCAACGTTTTTTTTACCTTAGTCGAACATTTATGGAGATAGAGTTTTTCGAATTGCTTGTTACAGGAGTGAATGGTACATGTGATGTATCTCGTAAATTGCAGGACTAAACGTTTAAGTAATCTTACCAAACTTGTACAGTAGTGTAAATAGGTTATGTACTCACAAAACGCTGCATCAGAACATTTGTAAGTCCACCATGAGTGTTTTAAAAACACGTTTTAGCCGATCCCTACTAGTCTCAGAAACTACAAATGGCAACACGTCGACGTCACTTCCCTGGTTTGAAAAAAGCACGTAAAAGTGTCATGTCAACTTGTAGGAGGACTTTTACGTGCTTTTTTTCAAACCAGGGAAGTGATGTCGACTTGTAGTTTTTGAGACTAGTAGGGATCGGCTAAAACGTGTTTTTAAAACACTCATGATGGACTTACAAATGTTCTGATGCAGCGTTTTGTGAGTACATAACCTATTTACACTACTGCACAAGTTTGGTAAGATTACTTGCACGTTTAGTCCTGCAATTTACGAGATACATCACATGTACCATTCACTCCTGTAACAAGCAATTCGAAAAACTCTAATATCTCCATAAATGTTTGACTAAGGTAAAAAAAACTTTGGATGGGGTATTTACATGGGCTTCGGAGTGCATAGCAATGAAGTCAATTCTACTCCGAACCATCCCTTTAAGACTTTAACCAAAATTACATATTGTGCTGTAAATACCATAATTTGCATTTTAAATTTAACAAAGATACAACTTATAGTACCTCTTTTCAAACAGTCAAAAGTTTAGATGCATTTTTCTTCAACCTATACAACAAAGTTGAATCTGCACATTTTTCTGCCACTTTAACAAAGTTTAATGTTTGTTACATAAAACACATCTATGTCTATGGAGACAATCAAGTGATGCCAACAGGCCAAGTTATAGGTGTGGAGAGACCCCTCACTTCAAATTGAATAAAAGCAAGATAGTTTTATACCAAACTGTGGAACATTCCTACAAAGGAAGACTATCTTCACAAACAAGTGGCAGATCCTCTACTATAAAAAGTTATATAGTACACATTTCAGACATCAAAACAAAAATAACATTCTGCTGTTAATAACAAAATATACATTGTACATTTAACAAAGCAAAAACTTATTGTACCTCTCTTCAAACAAAAAGTCGCAGAGAGTCCACAGCAAAAGTCCACGTTTAGGCTTCACACCACTCGTGATCGGCGAGTTCCTGTATCAGGGTTAGAACTCGAGGGTTCACGTTGAGTCGACGCTTTGAGTTTTTGGTCTCTACTTTGGTTCCTTTTTCCGGGTTTATGGAGAAAAAACACCTGTAGAATAAAAGCATATGAATCAATTTAAGTGATCGGTCAAAACACTAATGAGAACAAGAAAGAACAATATATGCAGTATCTTACTGAAGTGAGACACCCTCCCATTTTTGCTAATATTGTATTGTATCTATTAATGGGATAACACTATGGACATGAAACTTTAATACAAGTTAAAAGTGGTCTTTAGACTTTATTTAGATTTATCATCCTCTAAATATAACCCAAAACACAGTCACTAACATTGAAACAGCTGCCACACAAGTGAGTACAACCTGTAATGAAGATGTCCAAATTGTGCCCAAAGTGTCAATATTTTGTAGGACAACCATTCATATGCCTTAAGCCTTTTGATCATGCACAATAAATCTAAAGTACACTCTACAAACTGTATCCTACACTTTGAGTTATATATGTTCATGTCTACAGCATTATCCCATGAAGAAATATAATAAAGCATTGACAAAAATGGGAGGGATGTACACACATCTGTGAGACACTTTATATTTACAACAGTTTTAGTCCAGACTCAGAGCCAGATCAAGACCAACACTTATTTGCTGTGCCTGTGCACTACACTGTATTTTCTTTTTTCTTTTTTAAAACTTGTGACAGAAATGTCTTGTTCTGTCTCCACCGTAGAATAGGGAGGAATGCAATAAAGATTCTTTTGTATGTCTGGTACATGTGAAGAATTGATAATAAAACTGACTTTGACTCTGACACCCAGCAGCAAGGCTGAGTGACCCAGACAAAGACCAGACTTGAGTCCCACTCTTAGTCTGGGTTTGACTCTCCACCTTGAGTCTCAGTCTGGGTCCTTGTCTTAGTTAACATCCAGATTAAGACATGGACCCCAGACTCCAGGTCAAGGAAATTATGTTTGAGAAATTAGCCATGTTTACTCACCTTTGAAGAAACTCAAGAGTGGATGCCAGCTCAGATGGATAATGGATATTGAAACAGTAGTAGCTCCCGAACATGAGGCACAGCGCAGACATGAAAGAGGAGATGTTTGTGTTGATGAGGTTCTGATCCAGACTCAACATGTACCTTGTTGAGGAATAGCAGGACTGTCCTATGAATGAATTATTTCAAAGGGTGTATTAATAAGGGCTGCACACACACACGGCAAATTTTATAAACAGTGCAATTAAAAAAAAAAAGATATAAAAACAAACTTACCACAGACAATTATGACGGGTGTCAGAGGCACTTGCTCCAGTTGGACCTCTTCTGCCAGACATGTATCTTCTACATAGAAGAACATGGACTCCTCCCTCTCATCAAAGTAGCTGAGCAGAAGAAGGATCATCTCTTTCACATCATCGGAGCAGCCACTCTGCGGTCCTCGCATTCTCTGAAGCCTTGCATAAGTCTGAAGCATCTTCTTGCTTTTGTTGACACAAACTGTGGTCATGTAGTTGAGAAGCCTTTTTCCCTTCAAATCCAAATTTCCTGTGAATGTCTCTTTGAGGTCAATCCCAGTGAGTTCCTTGAAGTGCACCGACATGCCAAGTTCATTAAAACAAAACGGCCACTCCTCTCTAAGGAATTTGATACTTTTTCCCTGGTTGACATGTTGGCGCTGTGTGTAAAAAGTGGACTTCATTAGACATTTCACCTCCTCTGAATTGGTCTCAGAGTGTTGGAACATCACTCTGAGTTTTTCCATCTTTTGCTGCTGGCTCTCTTGAGTTTCTTCACGGGGCAGAAATTTTACATTCCATTTAATGCACCCGTAAGTGTCCTGCATTGCTGCTCTCTCTTGTAATGGGATCTCATCTGTGTGGTCTGACTCATCAGTCTGATGTTTCCTTTTTCTGATTTTGGGTGTTGTAGTGCGTCTCACATTTTCAATTCTGTTTTGCAACTGTTTAACAAGGGAATGGTAGCCTGTTCCTACAATATCGCCCTCTATTACATCTTGCAGAGAATTGGGATATTTTGCCACCATTTTTTTTGCAACGTCAGTAGAGTGTTTTTTACCTACATGAGGGCATTTTTCAATCATGTCAGTCACAACAATCCGGACCATTTGCCTTCTCAGTCTTGGGCCTGGCCTTTTTCCCCTCTCCAAAGCCTGCATAATTTCATCAGGAAACTTATTCCATGGAATTTCAAAGCTGTCATCCCACTGTGTGTCAAGTCCTGGGCTGCTGGTAGAGGTTGATGATGAACTTCCGGGTGAAACAGAGAACGATGACACTGATTGGGTAGGTAAGATTTCAACAGATGATGGTGAGCTGTTCTCGGGAGTTTGGTCTTTAAAAGGAGAAAAAATATTCAATTATTAGATTAATTATTTAAATTATTATTAGTTCAAACTGTACTATATTACACAATGTTCATGTCTGCTTTTGGTTTTGAATAGATAACATTTTTATGTTAAAAAACATTGCATGGTGTTTTTACTTACATTTCCGTTTCCAAGCAGAAAGAAGTTTTCTAGCTTGTACAGGTCTCAGTGCTGTCGTCACATCAGCCTCCGTTACAAAGCGTAGATCATCATACATCTCAACTCCAATGGACTGCAAGTGCTCTACTAGGATGTTTTTGTTTACTGCTGGAAGTTCTGGTAGGACTTCCATGATGGCAACATCTAGGAAGGTTTGCTCCGAGTCACACATATTTGCAATGAAGAAATGCCACCTTCAAACAGAACAGAAAAAAATATATACAGTACATACACTTAACAGAGCAGGGATATGCATCAGGTAACACTTAATGTCACACTATTTACAGTTGTACTTTATTTTGCCACAATACTGTGTTTCAGTGGAATGACTTGGTATCCATCAAGAATGTATGATACCAGAGGATAGAAATCGGGCAAGTCATTAATGTTAACACACTGTAACCCAAGACTGTCCTTTGTCACAGAATACAGATGGTATTCTGAGAGGAAGATGCCTTTGTGGATATCCATCAGAACATACACAGATGTGTAGTTTTGAATCAAGATAAGTAGAAGTTCACCAAACTCCATATACTCATCATTACTGTACACAAGAAACTGTCCTTTTTTATATGCAGTGCCCTTGTACTGAATGTCTGTTGTAACTGTGGTATTCCTTTCTGAAAAGGCAAACTCCTTGACTGTATGTTTAATAGTGTCACTGTAGAGGTTGGGATAAAACACACAGCTGTCCTTTACCTGCAGTTGTTTACTGCATTCTCGCCCAGCTAAAAGATATGCCTGATACATCTGATGACGCTCTGACAAAGTTTGACAAATGTTTTTGAAGTTTTTCAAATGTCGAGCACATCTTTTAAAATAACTGTGTTTACTTTCAAACCTAAGCGTCCATAACCTCATCAATGGACCAAATTTCAACGACAGTGCTGAGTAATGGCGCAAAAAGTGGTGCTTGGGTTTCAGTTGACTTTCAGGAAACAAAAGCTTTCTCGACTCCAAATATTCTTGGATCAAAATGTCCAGATATGCTATCTGGGACAAGGAAATCTTCTGAGCACAAATAAGATCGACAATGTCTTTTAGCTGGAGAGCTAACTGCCATACTTCATCCTCGTGGTTTTGCACTTTGTCACCAATCAAAACTGGTAGCAATCTCAAAAGGTTCCAGTTTTGAATGGCTTGCCCTGATAACTTGGCTCCATCAGGGTTGACTGCACATGGCTTTGTGAGTGCTTCAGATCCTTTATACTTAAACTGTTTGATGCGCCTGTTTAAGAGTGAGTATGTGAGCCATTTTTTCTTTTTTATAAAGTTCTTCAGGTACAGTGCTAGATCATATGACACGACTCCTTCAAAGAGGTCATGACCTAGACAAGGTGGGAGACCAGGCTGGGATACATGAAAAGTCTCAAGGGTATTAAAGATAGAGTTTACCTTTATTCCTCTAACGTTTCGGATGTTGTCAGCCTGGAGATCAGCAACAGCTGCGTCATACGTCTCCGTGGTACGTGGAAGACCACAAGCATTTGGATCAGCCTCAAACTCACTTCTGGTGATTTCACAGTACCTGCAAAAATATTGAGAGAAGCTGAAGTTCTCTGTGAACCCACCTATGAAATGAGAACCCAAATTATCCCCAGCAATGCAGAAAAGTCCCCCTTTTACAGTTTTTCCATCTACATTTATTCCATCCGTCTCTAAGGATTTCAGATCTGCCAACAACTCTGTGAAAACTTTGGCCATTCCAAAACACTTAAGGTCATTCTCTAGACACAACGAGACCAAGAACATATTATCAGTATTTGAACGCAAATGAATGGGTAAATTTGCTAATGACAGATAGACTGCAAGAACTTTGTGTGTCTTTTTAGCAGATCCAAGGGGATTCACAATTTCAAAAGAATCTTGGTACAAAATCAGTTTAAGGCTTTCAGGGTTTTCATTAAAGAACTGGTGACGTTTGAAAATTTCTCCATCATATAAATCAGTAAAAACCTCTGCATCAGGATCTCCAAACTGTTGTGACTGTGTATTCTTCCACAAATGTGACTGTAAAAAGTTCTTCACAGTTTCTGCCACTGGTATGTAGTAAGCAAATTTTTGTGTCATGTTTTCATCCGTTCCCAACTCCACTTTTTGGGGTTCCGTGTATTTCAACATTTTTGTGAATGTCTGATTTCTGGAATATGTTGTTCGTAATTGTCCTTGATGACAAGCAGAGAACAAATCTGAATCTTTAATGCAGTCACAGATTTTTGTGACTGCTTCATCTGACAGGTTCATATCATTTTTTAATAAAGAACATACTTTAGTTATTGTGTAGGCTTGACCTAACTCATGCACATTTTGCATTTCCTCAACAATAGTCTGTATTGTAGAGGCAGGGATAAGCAGCTGTCCTTGCAGTTTAAGGTAAAAGAGACACATGTTTCTGAGATAAGACTGACTATCAATCTCTGGCATATCACTGGCTGCACTAGCTGTTGGCATGACTTCATGTGGATTTTCTGAAACATCTGTACTGCCAATGACATCTGGGGGGTGGGGGGGGTGGCGGGTTTCCCTGTACATGTCATCAATACCATCAGGGGAGCATGCTTTATGCTTCCTACACATGTGAGAAGTAAATGACGACTTTTTAGTAAACACATGCTTGCAACCACTGACTGGACATGACACAGACCTGCCCTCTCCAATATGATCATTTAAGTGAGACACTAACTCTTTCACCGTGAGAAAATGGCAGGCACATAATGAAACTGCACATTTTAAATCTGCAACAACAGCTTTCGGAGCAGCCTGAGGTGCAGGTGCATTGTGCAGACGATAAAAATGGCCCTTGAAAGCGGAGTAAGTAGTAAATGTTTGACTACAGTTGGCGCCAACACATTTGAACAGACAACGAGGCTCATTCCTATGCACTCTGCAATGCAGTACATAGCCTCTTAGTGTGTACAACTTCTTTTTACAGAAGACACAGGTGATCATTTTTAGTGTCTAAAGCGTTTGCCTGTACTTTATGCTGAATTAAGTTCTCACACGTTGACGTGCTCTTAAATACCTGATACTAGCTAGCTTACACCTCGTGCTTTACAGCACATATTTTTGCTTCCTCTCGAAAAAGTAAACTAAAAGCTTACCGTCCAAACTTTCGATTTTCCACAGCCACAGACCTTCCAAAAACGTGTATTAAAATAGTCGATGTGTCGTTAAATGATCCAAAGATTGCTCTGCTCTGAAGAGAAAAAGACCGCTCTTCTCAGGCCCGCTCGTTAATGACGTCGGCAGCCTCTCTTGCTATCCAATCAGAGACGAGCATTTTCAACTTCAAAATTAGGTGCGCTGCATCCAGAAATAAAACTGAATATATAATAGAAATAGAATATATAGACAGTACAGAAACCAATACACATTATTAGGCAATATTGAGGAGAAATCTATGTTTTAGTGCTGCATCCGATCAGAACCCTTTTATATCCACTGACAACGCTGAGCTGTTAGGAACTTAGAGTTCAGGGACTGCCATAGCTCTCTTATCAAATGGCACTGGGTGCAACCTCTCAGATTCACAACGATTAAAAAAAAAAAAAAAAACTTTTTATGGCATCTGTGGAAAGTAAACTTTTTTTTTTTTTTTAAGAGAACGTATATAGATCGTATTACAAGTAATTCCAATAGCTCAGCAAGCACGAGCTAAATTATTAGAAATACATTTTATTTAAAAAAAACTCTTTTAAAACTTACAAGAATTACTTTAAAAAGAATCTGTTGTGCAAATATAGGTGGTCACAATAGGCCTCTGGGTAATGATGGCATCCACTACATGAAACACTTGAATGGTAAACCGTTCAAGCAAACAAAACAAAAACAACTGACTAAAACAACTGTTTTTACAACATTTGCATGTCAAATTAACAAAATTGTTTTGATATGAGAAATACATAATTTCTCTGTTTCTTTTACCAAAATTTGTAGTTTTAACAAATAAATTTGACTATAATCACAACTTTTTGTTGTAAATATTACAAAAAAATTATCTTTAATAGTTTACAAAGGTTCACTGTGATTTAAACAAAAAATATATGTTTTGGGGTTTACAATACTTTTCTGTATGGATTATACATAATTTTGATGTAAATTTCACAGTCTTTTTTTACAGTGTAGCAGGTGCAGGTGCACTAACAGGTGTGATAGCAGGTGCTTCGACAGCTGATGTGGCAGGTACACTAGCCGATGCTGGGGTATGTGTGTCATCCTCTTTAGGTAGAGTAAGGGTTAAGGTACCACTCTCCATATCACCTTGTTTTACTATGGACAAAAACCTTTGCAAAGTATTCGAATAAAGTTTGGCCTTCCCGTGCGGGTCCAAATCGTTTCTTTGTAATATTCTCCTTATAGCATCATCCAAATCGTTCTCCACCACTTGCTGTATTGTCTCACGAACATTCCCGCTTTTTAATTTATTCAGTTGATTTTGAGGAATTACGTACATTCGTTCTGCGTGTTCCATAATCAGTTTTGTCGGGATGAGATTAAGCTGGTAATAAAAGGGATCGCCACACTTAACAAAGGTAACAGAAATCCGCCTCTTTGATTAATCATTCGTTTTTTTCTATTGATGTTAATCTTTTTACTCGCTGCATATTTAATCTCCGTTTTTCTCTTTTTTAACCTACGAAACTGTGTAGGGTTTAGAGGTATTGTACCGTGAAGTACATTAAGAGCAATCTCGCACAAGGATAGAATCAACTGATCAGACGCCGACTGCAAAATAAGCCGTCGTTGCGTAGGCGATGCCTTATATAACAATTTTAAAAGAGGGAGATTTTTACAAAGTCTATCACTCATTTTTTACCCCCGCAAACTACCGACTAGTTTTCTGTATGTACACCACCTGATACTCTGAAAACAGATCTGTTCTGAGACGAAAACGTTCTGGTGTTTTAGCTTTAAAGTCAATCAAAAGATATCCATAAGGATGTTTGGTTGCATTGTGATAACATTCCATGAAAAATTTTGTATTACCTGGATAAACCTGACGTCCTAAAACTGAAATTTGCATGCTGTCGCGTATGTTTTTGTACAATATTAGGTAGCTAGCATTGAGGTTAATTGTCCTGCTGGTTTTGCTTTGAAAAAACAGATTCTGAGTTAACAGCATAATTGAAAACGATTTATGATGTACATATTTTGTGAAGGCTCTTACAACTTCATCGCTCGAAAAAGCCTGATCCATCAAATCGTCCACTATTATTAAAGAATTCTTATTAGGCGGTAATATCGATTCATCACACAGGGATTTTGGTATACCTTCAATAAAAATAATATCATACAACGACAACAGTTCATCATACATTGGTTGCCAACAACTATATAAAAACACAATGTTATCAATTTTTACATTGATCAGTTTGTCTGCATTACACAATAAATTTTTTACAAACACAGTTTTACCACTACCGCTGGGACCAACTATTAATGCTGCATAAGGAAATTGAAGACGAAAGTCAAAATCTGTTTCAACATAAACGTTATGCATGATAGAAATATCACTAGTAACCGTAAGGCACAGTTGAGTAGTCTGCTTGGAGCACACGTTTGTCATAAACCACCTTGAATCTTTTCAAAACTGATTTATTATGCAATGTGAACTTCTTTTTATTCCGCACAATGGTTTCGGTACGTGTGAGCAGGTGTCTAGTGTCACGTGATGATACATAACCCTGTACTAAACACACCATACTTTCTAAGGTAACAATGTCTGCGTTTGCAGCCTTGAGGGTTATACCTTTGGATTTAAGAGTGACTTTATTTTTTGCAGTTCTAAAACTGTACGATTTCGGGCCTGTTGAAACGAATTCGGTGATGTAGTCTTCGGGGTCAAGTTCGTTAGTCAAATCCCCCAGATATGCACCTGTTTGCGGCATCCAGTCACCATTTTTTGATACAAATAACGCACTGTCGGTATCGACATACAGAACACGCTGTCCTAATCGATCCATGATATTATAAAGTTCAAGACGCCCGTAAGCAGTTGTGAACGCACCTATGAAAACGTTCACATCATGCGCAGGTGCCGGATCGCCATCTGGGTAACACCATTGTATTAACGCTACCGAGTCTGACACAAACGCGAAGTGTTTAATTACGCGCGCGTTTCCGAAGATGTGACGTGCGAAATCTTCGGGATCTGTTAAAAGTTCTGCCGTAGGTAAATTGCAACGAAGAGTGAAGCGTCCCCACAAGGAATTTAAGAGGTACTTGTTTATAGCTCTACGTGCTGGATTTAATACGATTTTGTCAATGTCAAGTTGAACTCCTTCCTTCTCAAAATACTGATTAACGTATTCCTGTTTTTCTACCTCCGTCACGACGTGTGGCGGAAAACCTGAAGCCTCCTGTTTGAATTTGAGAAAGGTTTTAACATAATCACTGAATAATGTGTCTGAAGTGTGGGGGAAATGCCATACTTCATGAATTCTAACAATCGAATATCCTTGAGACAAAGCGCGTGAGAGTTCGACAGAGACCCATGTGCCTGAGATGGTTCTCTCTTCATCAGTGTGCTGACACTGTGTCTGAAGGTGATTATCTGCGCATGTCCGACACAACGCAAACAACAGTTTGGATGAGGGCGATCTATATGGTAACACAGGGTGATATAATTCACGCGGGGGTAACACATCACATTTTATTAAGCCAAAATACGATTCGACAGGGCCAAAATCTTTTAAAATGATTTCAGGGTGACCGATAGGATAAGTTTTAGTTGACTGCACAAACGGATAAAGCGAGGTTACGTCAAAATACGAAATGCGTTCTTCATCGCTGACTTTGTGATACAGCTTGAGTGCGTTTGTGCGTCCACCAAACAGGGCTTCGCGAGGATTAAGCCGAGCAGGCGCCCTGTAATTAGCCATAAATGCTCTGACTTCAGGGTCATTTTGTTTGGCTTTCTCCCACTGACATTCCCAAATCTCCTGTACTTTGAGATTGTAAGTTTTACGCAAAACTTCCAACTTGTTATCAGATTGTCTTCTGAGCACACCAAAAGGTGTTTTTGACACAGGGTTCAATTCGTTAGGATTAAAACGGCAACAATGACCGTGCCAGAAGCAACCCTGGAATTCTAACGCTATTCTATCCCCATCAAGTTCATAATATCCGTCCACGTGGTATTGTCCAAATTTAACCTCGCCATGATTTAATGCGTGATGTACATCAACGTTTCTACTTGCTTTAATATATTCCAACCATTGAATGGAAGGATTTGAGTAAGATTTGTACTGATTGATGTATGCGTTTTTGTGCGTTAGAGCGATGGTGTTTTTGGTTAAAAAAAGCGTTTTGTAAACTTTCATAGCACACCCCGCTAGCGTCACGCAGCCGAACGGATCGACTTTTGTACATTCGGTAAACTCGTTTCTGTATTTCATGCAAGCCTCCCGTAATAACACAACATCATTTTTGCAGGACATAGCGAGTTGTTTTTTGAAGTCAAACACCTGACCGGACACTGTGTTATACCAGGAGTCGAATTTCTCGCGGTCAGAATCACACATTGCTTGGTACCCGTAAAAGTTTTTCTCAGGATACGGGCCGACATAATTTGTATTCTCCAGACGATTAAAATGATGAGGGAAAAAACCCTTTTCAGTCGTGTTTAGGTTTAAAGCGTCTGGTAATTTTGACAGCTTCATCGGGAGAAAGCTATAACTGTCTATGTATCTCTGTCTAAAAACACAATCATACATATAGGTAAGTCTACATCCCTGAAGTATAATTTTAGGCGCTAGTCCCTGGCTCGTAAAATACTCGAGCAATATAAAAGAGTCGAAACCTGCAGAATTGTGCGCGATAAACGTAAAATCTGCAAATTTTGGTCGTCTGAAATGTTTGACCATTCGGTCCACGCAGTCCATACCCTCCGCTGAAAACTCCTCCCCTGACTGAGTGATAGCACACACGTAGTTAGCTGTGTGTTTACCATTTTCATACATCGTTTCAAAATCATAGTATACGATTCTGTCAGTATATTCATCCGTTTTGACAGGTTGTATATAACAACTGTGATGACCTTCGTCGGTCAGAACATCACCGCAATGTACACAGCACGCCGGTGAACATTTGTGTTTTATTAATTTATCTCCTGACCATTTTGCTCTGTATTGTCTACAGCACTTGGCACAATATTTTACTAACTGGCACTGTGATTTCACACCTTCACTTTGTTGTTTATGCATCTCATAGCAGAAGTCAGATCGACAATATCGCAAACAATCCTCACATTGTCTGGATTTCTTAGGGTGTGTGTAACACGTCGGATTATTGCACACATTGCACGTGAATTTACAATAATGCAAACTACGATCTTTAAATCCTTGATAACAGTAGTGGCAAACGTACGAGTAACCTAAGAACGCATTCAAATTTTTGATCAAATAATAGTGGTCATTGTGGAGATAAAAATGTACGGTCTTTGTGTGTGGTTCATCTGTGTTTTTAAACACTTCCAGTTGACCTGTACAAGTTCTGTGAAAGATGACTATTTTTAAGTCTAACAGTGATTCGAATTTGGAAACATCGTGAAATGCAATTTTGTTTTGCGGATCGTACCCTAAATCTGTATGTATTTTGTAGGCAATTCTCACCAGTTCTTGGTCGGAAGTTTGCGGATTTAGAAAATGTGCTAGACAAATACTGAAACACATATTGTCTGCTATATTTTCAGGTATGAATAAATTCATCTTATTTTTTTGAATGACTTCATTGTGGACTAGATCACGCATCTTTCTACGCGCACCTCCTTCTCTATTTAGTGCTACGGACACACGTAACTCTAAACCCGAATCAAACATCACATCGGTATTGCTTTGTACTGTACGTTCAATTTGATCAACAAATGTGTTAACGTCGTGATCGTTAGGGGTTAAAACAGCATTGATATCTGTAGGTAGACTTTCACCTTGCAGAGACACATTTAGAAAACCTGTTTCACCGCCCAATAGTCTAGAAAAACCTACAACCTCATTCAAAATATCCTGCAAAAATATATGGTAGGCTGCATAATCATCCGTGGCGATTTCACGAAAATTGATAGTTCTGTGAATTTCTAAACCATTAAATCGCGGTCTTGGGACAACAGTAAAATTACCCACACTACCTCCTTCTCTTATTAGTTTTTCTATAAAATCTGGAGTCAACCCCATATTAACAGCTGTCGGATCATAACTTGACGGTTCATCATCATCATCATCATTATTATATCTGCCGTTACCACAACCACCACCAATCTGTTCATCGTTGCTATGTACAGACATACCCAACCATTCATGTTGTTCATCTACTAACTCATGTAATCTTTCGGTTATGTTAAGTGAATCAGGATGCAACATACGTAGCTGATTATTAATCAGAACGCGTAACTGATCGCTATTGTTTTGAAAATCATATCTAGGTCTTAATGATCTCTGATCATCTTCTGACACATTGTCATGTAAATCATCGTGACACCTTTTACCGCTCATTTTTTTTTATTTTTTATTTGTATTTTTAAATAATTACGATTTTCTTAAAGACAAACGTGTGCACCTTGAAAACAGCAAACAGCATTCACTATACCAATATAACCAGCGATACCAATAACATACGTTGAAACGAATACAACAATAATACACACAATAATGAGTAATCAAAATAAATCACGATGACAAATCAAAACACCACCAAAATACAGATTTTCTTAAAGACAAACGTGTGCACCTTGAAAACAGCAAACAGCATTCACTATACCAATATATTGAGAGATACCAATAACATACGTTGAAACGAGTACAATCAGAATACAAAAAAAAATCAAAAACACCACGAAAATACAGATTTTCTTAAAGACAAACGTGTGCACCTTGAAAACAGCAACCAACATTCGCTATACCAATATAATGAGAGATACCAATAACATACGTTGAAACTAATACAATAATGAGTAATCAGAATAAATCACAATGACAAATCAAAACACCACCATAAAAATTGATTTTCTGTAAAAATAAGAAAAAAATAAACAAAACCCGTAAAGAAATCAAAACACATAAACATTTGCCTCCTGTAACATTACGATCTATTCCTCATTATATTCCTCATTGTATAACTCTGTCAGCATACGTTGGACAACATTAAGACGTTCACCCATTAACGTTAACGCGTTTACAGCTAACCTGAGCTCCGTCGAGTGTTGATCCACACGTGCCGGTACACCGTCCATATTATGTTGAAAGTGACGAAATTCATTATACAGTTCCTCGTGGCAATTTCTCCAAAAGGCCGCAGCGTGACCTAATGCATCATTGTGTTGTTGTTGACAACTTATGATATTTCTTAAGATCGATAAGACATCCGTTTGTGACGCCTCCACTATATCTTCTACCTGGCGATAGGATAATGGTTGTCCGGCGAGGTCTAGAACTCTCTCAAAATTACGATTTACACGAGACAATATGTCATAATCTAGTCTTCTATTTAAGTCTCTGTCGCGGAATACTTCTTGGGAGATTTCATGCGGTAGATCTTGTTCTTCCTCTTCTTCTTCACTCTGATCTGTATCGCTAAATGTCACATCATCCCAGGCTTGAATCTGAGAATTTGTCCAGAGCGATAAACCCTCCTCATCGTAGTGTTGCTCTGTAAAAAAGAATAACAATAACCGTTTTAGTAAATTATGAAAAGATCGACAGACATAAAATGTAATAATATTTCTGTTTAAATACACACCATTATTCTCTGAAGTCCTTAAACGACTAGTGCTAGGTTTCTCATCATCGTCTTCTGGTTCAAGTAGTCTCAGTCGTTTCACCCCTTTGCCTCCGCGACACGGTTCTGGGGTTGTTGCATTGCACACGTCTGAACAGGTAGTTTGCTCCGCTCCATCCGTAGTATCACCGCAGACTTCCAAACACTGTAAGTTTTCGAGGGCGTGTCGTTCTGGTGACTCGTTTACCTCGGCTGATTGTTCATTGGTCGCGGCCTGTTGTGACTCACTTGTAGATACAATAACCTCTTGTACCTCTTCAGCGGTTAAGATGACCAGCTGATTTTCAACGTCACCCCCGCCTGTCAATTTTTTGTAAACAGATTTTATAAAACGTTTAACACATTAAGACAAAACAAAAACAAAAACAATGTCTCTATAACATACCGTTAGGATCTTCGTTATTGTCATAACCAACTAATTGGGCTTCGTCAACTGAAAAATAAATGTAACATTATTATACATTAAATGTTTTTTAAAATGTCGTTAAAAATAAATAAATAAATAAATAACCAAAAGAAAAAAAAAAACAAAAAAAAAAACTTACAGATCTCTTCAAGAATCTGCTGCAAACCATCATCAAATTCCAAATTGTCGAAAACCCCTAAAGATAACCACATTGTGTTAAAACAAATATTCATATTAAAATATTTAAAATAAATAAATAAATAAAACACCCGCTTACCATCGTGACTGGCAGTCATTGTTCCTTGGATTGGTAGGAATATCGATGTTGTGCGAGAAGTAGATAGATTTTGCAGGTAAAATGGAGGCCGACAACTTTTTGATATTAGTAAGGTGTGGGGGCGGTTCTGACAACATGTCGTAAAACACGACACCACTATCGGTAGGGGGTAGCCTGATACCGCCAAATCTTTAATAGTTATAAACGTGGTATGGTATTTATTTGTAAAACGACATCTATAATATTGTAATGTGTTTATTTTGTGAATGCTGTATTACAACAATGATAAGTATTTTATAAAATAACACATTCATTCAGACATAATAAATATGTTTGCATAAATGGATAGTTTTATTATTTATATTTTTAAAATAACATCACATCGATTTTACGGTATGAAAAAAAAAAAAAAAAAAAACTTCTAATGTGTTATATTTAACACTTATTATCACTTACATTAACATAACATGTAGGCTATGAATTATTTTCTCATGCAAGTTTAGAGTTTAAAGATTCATGTCCCCCAGATAGACATACTAAAAATCTTCTGTTTCTTATTAGGAATAGATAAACTCTACGTAACACCCCCCCCCCCCCCCCCCCCCCCCCCGCCAGACATCCCCGCTCATATCCAGCTGTGTGTTGTAAAAACAAGGTCCGCTGCACATCCTTTGAGTATAAAGATTCATGTCCCTCACCCAGATATACATTCTAAACACCTACTGTTTTCTTATTAGGTATAGATAAGCTCTACGTAACAACCCACCAGACCTCCCCACTCATATCCCGCTGTGTGTTGTAAAAAAAAAAAGGACTGCTGCACATCCTTTGATCACTCAGTTAACGTTTTGCATAAAACTTTTAACAAACTTCAAAGGTGTAGCTTTAGAGTTTTTACAACCTTGGCTGATCTGATAAGAATGGATAAATGAACGTAGACTGCGCTCACCAACCTCTCTGGTTTATTGGGCTGTGTGATTCAAGATATTTACATTTATATTATGTTGTTCAGTTTAGATTATTAAATACACTCGCCTGTATGTCTTTTAACTATCAGTCGGCAAGTCTTATGTACGGTAATAAAATTGCGGAATCCTCTCTTGCCTTTATTGTGCAGCGTGGAACAAAGCATTTGCTTTCATTCGGATATTTTAATGTACATGCATACAAACGGCTCAGCTGGTGTAGCCTAACAGACCGTATAAGTTCTAAGATTGTCAAAAATAAAAAGATAGTAACTTGTATTAACTAAATGAAATAAATATTTTCCTGTGGCGTTTGTTTAAAAGGAAACTGACATCCGCTACAAAGTGCCCTTGAGACCAGTTTTACAAAACACTATTTCACAATTAAAGTTTTCTATGGACCCGTTTCAAATACACATTCCCTAAAACAATAAGAGAACGACCATAAACTCCTTTGAATTGGTGGTCCCGTGAGTTCTAAGATTGTCAAAAATTAAAAGATAGATTAAAGGAGTATCTGTGATTAACTAAATAAAATAAATAAATAAAATATTTTCCTGTGGCTTAGGCTACGTTTGTTTGAAAGGAATCTGACATGCGCTTTAAAAATGAAACAAAGTCTCTGTTTTACTGCGTGTGTTAGGGGGGTGTTGTTGTGGGTGGGGTTTGTCCGCAGCGCCCGTAACTTCATTCTGAGTCAGACAGCGAGGAGAAAGGATGCATTGTCGCTAAACGGTGTAAGGTGTTTGATTCTTTTAATATATTCGCTAACTTTGTAACAAAAACTCTACCTAGTTTTTACATTGCAATGGTAGACTGTAACATAGATTTTTGTCAATCTTATGCTGTTGCTTAACGTTTGCATCTGATATTTTGTAGTTTTTTTAGATCAGTGTGAGATGCACAGGACTTTTTCCTTTATCTTGTATCAGTAAAAAACAAACTTTTTAAACGTTTTGTTATTCTATAGCCTACAACATTTGATTTGTTTTACTTTAACACATGTATCAGTAAAAAAAAAAACTTTTTAAACGTTTTTAAAAGTTGTAATGCTTTAGACTACAACATAGGTTTTGTTTTACTTTAACACATGTATCAGTAAAAACTTTTTTAAAGTTTTGTTATTCTATAGCTTACAACATTTGGTTTATTTTACTTTAACACATGTATCAGTAACAAAACTCTACCTTTTAAAATTGTAATGCTACAAGATTTGAACTCTACAAGAACTCTTTTATCACTAAAAAAACTATTTAAACTTTTAAACGTTTTAGTTTAGTTTAGTTTAGTAAGGTTTAATGCTACAGACTACAACATAGATTTTGTTTTCACAGTTTTCTGGAAAATACAAACCTCTCTGTGTTTCTATTGTATATGTGAAGAAAAACACAACTTTAATAAAAACTACCCCTTAAGCCCTGTTTCCCAAACATATACACTATTTCACAATTAAAGTTGAAAAGCACATAGTTTTGAACAGTTTTCCATGGCCCCGTTTCAAATACACATCCCCCAAAACAATAGGAAAACAACCATAAATTCCATTGAGTTGGTGGTCCGGATAAACAGATGTCCAGTTTTGGGAGGGGTAGGGGGGTGTCCAAAAACAGGTGTCCAGTTGGGGAGGGGGGTGGAATTTTTATGACATGCAATCAATCAAACATCTTGACACATAGTGCCCTACTTCTCTCTTACATTAGACATGAAACAATACTTTGTGTTAAAGAGTATTTTTAATTGGTGTGCATTAACTAACAGGTCGACTGCAGACAGGTCACAGTGAATTACATTAATAAATGAGTAAAGATCTTCATATTACTAATGAATAAACTAATGTATTTAATAAAATGTATTTAAAATGTATATAATACTGCAAAGATATAACAAATCATGTACAAGTAATTAAGTGAACTTTGGAATCCAGTAGGTGGTGCTAAGTCACTGTTTTAAGTGAGACATCGTGTCATTTTTTAACACAGCAAATCGCTGTATTTATGGCTAAATGAATCATTGACTCACGATTTGTTCAGAGCCACAGATTCATTCACAAAAATAGCCTAGCTTAAAGGAAGTCTTGATTGATTGAACGCCAATAGACAGGAATAATGCCTCAGAATTCTTGTGGATTGTTGTGGATTAAACATCTCTGATGACATTCATTGCCATGGATTTTATTTGGTTACAAGAAAGGGTAGGATATGGCTTTAATTGTGAAGTGTACTGATTTTATGTGATCATGCTACATGCTACAGGGCTCTCAAGTCTCACGCATTCACCGTGAGACACACGCATTTCAACCAGTTCACACGCTCTCACGCCACACCTTGTATTTCTCACGCTGAAAAGTAAGGGATAACTTGTCCCGCTATATGGTGTTAATGCACGAGGTGCAGGCTTTGCAGAGAGAAATACTCTGCCAAACTCATAGCTGTCTTGAGAGTTAAATGGCACCTACCAGCCAAAAAATTAGAATTTGCTGTTTTCTGGTATATTACGTGATCCCGCTACAATCACGTTCCTCACTAGGCAACGTGGACGCGCACATCCGGGACATGGCCAGCGGTGGAATCGTTGCGGGGCTGCGGCTTTCTCTCGCAGTGGAAGCGTTTAGTACAGTTGAGAAGGTGGTCGCGTTGCGGTCTCGGAGCGGACGTTGCCATTTGTATTTACTAGAAACTAAATAAATGCAGATGGGTTTTTCATATTTATTTTTATTTATTTATTTATTTTTTCCATTTTACGATTCCTAGACAAAATCACTTGCCTGTGATCAAAGATAGTGAGAACTGATGTTGGGGATTACAGCCAAATTTGTGCAAAATTATTAGTTCTTCAACAGCTTTAACTAATTGTGGGCCTGAAATTAAGGAAAAGACAAGATAATTGGTAAATCTGCTAAAAATTGTTTTATTTATTTCAAAACACAAATGTATCAACATTGTTGGGAAGGTTATTTGGAAATAGGCTGTAATAGGCTACAGATTAAATTTCCCTATTTAAAATGTAATTTAAAAGTAGTGTTACTATTTCAATTGCTTTAGAGGTAATGTAACATTACATTTGATTACTAAATTTCTAAGGAATGTTTTCTACTGTAAATCCTTTTAAAAACTTTTTAAGCAGGCAGGTTTATAGCACTCAACACTAATTACTGTCAATTTTACAAAATCCTTTATCACTTGATTTAAGATTATAATAATTTAATTTTAAAGCACAGCCACCACAAAATCTTTAGCACCTCTGTTTAACTCCTGAAACATTGGTGTCTCTTATTTTAAAGCAGTCAATGTGATTTGGGAAATAAATCAATCAAAATATTTACATGTAACCCACTTTGTAATTGCAAACATTTTTAAAAGTAACTGTAATTTAACTATATCTGTTATTTCTCAGTAACTGTAACAGATTAGTTAAATGTCATTTTTAATTAAATTACATAATTCAGTTACATGTAACTAATTACTCTAGCTAAGTTCAAGCCCCTACCACTGCCATCAAGGCATCAAAGTGTGCAATAAACACTTGAATATGACATACATGCTATGAGCAAGTTCTGCAATCCTGTATGTTAACAGTATGTGCATTGAGCACTGCTGTTTAGTTTGCTCGTTTGGGGCCAAATTTCTTTTTTTACTTTTGATACATATGCATTTTTGAAATATTTAAAACATTTTATTTTTATGAATTTGACTTATCAGATCTACCAGTTGTTATATTTTTTATTTTGTGCTGGTAAATTAATAACAATAGATAGTTGAACTTTTACCAAAAACTGGAGAGATTTGCGTGGGGCAGAGGGGCCGCTGCTGCAAATATTTGAGTGGCTCCTCCCCTAACAGATAAAATCTCACTCCAAACTTTTTCCAAAACTTGAGAGCCCTGATGCTATGCTGTCACATTCGTGTTTGACTAAAGTTAGTTGGTAGCCCTAGACTGTTGGATGAAAATGAATCATGAAAATAAAAACTTATTGCTGGCATTTTATCTAGTCTTTGCTTGTTTACAGTGCTTTATATGGTGCAGATTGGTATCATATATTTATGCTACAGGCGGCTAGCAAGCTAAGTAAAGTACATTGCGATCTAATTCTTTTGTCTGATGCATCTTTTGCATTATACAATTTCTTACCTTGAGCTTGATGTCTGCTTGATTAAAAACAACCACTCAACAATATATTTTATTCAGTATAGTGTGTGTCAGAAGTGCTTCAGAGTTATGACAGTGACGTTAGACAAGCAACATCGTAACTTGAACGCGGCAAACTTTATTGAATGGTACAGTAGTACAGTAACTTAATTAGAGCGTTTCAAAACAAAGCCAAAGAGCCTAACAGGTGTTACGGTGTTCTGACTTCTTTTCTCTAGGGCTTTTGGAAGTTACTGTTAAGACAACGCATTATTTTCTCGAAAAAACAATGAAACTGACTCAAGATACTTATCCACATGATAAAGGAGGTGTTGAATATTCAAAAAAATATCAATAACTAATTTTCGACCAAAATCGAAGTTACGGTCTTTTGCCTTTGCACGGCAGAATTGACATCTGGTCCAGCTCTGGGCCAAGCAAGCAGTTAGACTAGGCCCAAATGCAGCCAAGAAATTACGGCCCTTGTGTGGCCCAAATCTGGAGAACAGACATGAGCCATAACTGGCCCAATTCTCAGCCAAATGGTAACTTATAACCAGCCCTGAACTGGGCCAGAACATGTTTTAATAGTGCTGCCCAATCTCAGCCTTCAGTCAACCACATAGAGACCACCCTGATAGCAAGCAAACATTGAAACAATGTCAGAAATAGTTGATTTGTGAACCCTTTGCACCCTCTATTGATGTTGAAATATCCTCAAAGCATGTTGTGATCAGTATTTGCTTTATTTTGACTCTTGACTCTTTGTACTCTAATGTTAGATTTTCTTTGTCTTTTACAAAATTTTCTAAAATGCATTTTTTTGAGGTTATGAAAGCTGGGATCAGATGATAATAGTAACTGTATTTAATGAGAGCTTACTTAAATATTTGTTCACAAATGTGTGTAGTGTTATGTGTTAATAATGTGAGAGTACAATGAGAGATTTAAGCAGTGGTACAGATATCATACTTTTATGAACTAACAGGGAGAGATAAACATCAGTGAATCAATTAGACATCAAGAGTCAGAGTATGAAACTCAACAATGGTGACATTCAGCAAAAGAAAATTTCATGCAGAAATGCTGCTGGGTATTAACATAGTACAAAACTCATTCATGATTCCCAGCATGCACTGCAGTTGATCTGTTTATCTGAATTAGCTTGATGATTGTCACCATTGTTGAGGTTTGCACGATGAGTGTTGATGTCTAAAACTTTCTGCTCGTTGTTGCAGATTTTCTCATTTGTGAAGTTTACATTAGTAATGACAGATCATCAATTTTATTCAGTGTTATTCTTCAGCTTTGTTTTCTTCAACTTTAAGATAATCTGCTCCAACTCAGTTTTAAAACATCAGTGTTTACACTGAAACACTATTGCAGATCCAAAAGAAAGTTAACTTAGCAAAAGGTAAGAGTCAAGAGCACAACTAAAGCAATCACTGATCAGAGTAATGGTGGCTTGTTGAAATTTCAACATCTTTCCCAGCATTAATACCGGGTGATATTAATTCAGTGTCATTAACATTGACAAATCAACTCTTTTTGACACTGATTCGATGTTTGCTTGCTATCTGAAGGCTGAGATTGGGCAGCACTATTAAAACACGTTCTGGCCCTGTTCAGGGCTGGTTATAAGTTACTATTTGGTTGAGATTTGGGCCAGTTATGGCTCATGTGTGGCTCATGTCTGTAGTCCAGATTTGGGCCACACAAGGGCCGTAATTCTTTGCTGCATTTGGGCCGTGTGTGACTGCTTGATTGGCTCAGAGCTGGACCAGACGTGCTTCACAAAATTCAAGGTCTGCAATGAACCACCTTTAATTTTTCAAAACATTTCAAGACATTTTCAGAATTAGCTTGATTCGGCAAGCGTGTGAAAACACACAGAAGTTGTTGTGGTTTTTAAGAAGCTCTTGGTGCATACACACACATCTGACATAAGAATAGAAAAACATTGACATAAGTAAGACTAAACAATAAATAACATTAATGTGCATGAGTCTGCAAGATTTTTAAACAGAAATGATGTCACTTAAAATGGTTTTATATCACAAATGTAATGGTTTTACGTTTTAAAGCTGTGGTTGCATGTGCATTAAGCGTTCATTATGTGAAGTGCATCATTTGTTCATTTTCTCATTATCTGACAGAATCCATTCGCCACTGTTTTCAGACTGAATTCAGACTATAAAAGAACAAGCATCAGCCATCATCTACTGATAACCAACATCAACCACAGTCTGATTCAGGTAAGATCCAGTGTTGTTTCATATCGTCTTCATGTTGTTTAATGTACTTTGGGGATTTTCTTTCAGGTGTTTGTCAGAGCCACTTCTCGTTTTAGGGGTTGTGTTCAGTAGTAAGGTGAACATATCATCGTGTGATTGTCTTTATGATTGCAGTTAAGATCATGTTATCTCATGTATGTTCATACATTAACTGTATGTTGTATTTCTGCCTCTGGTACTGATTTTGTGTAGTTAATCAAACTAGATTCTTTTAATTGAAAGTCTGTGCAATTTGAGTTTTACTATCAGCACTGAACGGAGTAACGACACAGACTTCTGTTCCCTAAAGAAAACAGCTGAGTTCACAAAGCAGCAAAAGAATTAGGAAAGTAAGAGCATTTGTTTCTTTGACTAAGGAAGTAAAAAAACACTGTTAAAATGAACTAGAATGCATTTTTTTACTCAAACTACCCTTTTCCACTACCATTGTCAGCGTTAATTACCGTTTAACAGTCATTGCAAGTCATTTATATGACACTGACTGAGTAAACTTTGAGCTGAACTGTTATCTAATCTGAGTTAGAACCTCACACATCACATCTCCATCTGCTTCTGTGGATTCCTGCAAGAAAAGTCTCTTCATTTAATTGATGAAATTATTTAATTTATTTAAGTCATTAATGTGCACCCCTCTTGTCTTGTTTCAGCCTTTGTTACAATAAACACCATTCGATGTCGTCTGGATCCTTCCACAACAGTAAGATCTCAGTATTGAAATGTTACAGTTAAACTTCCCTACTACATAGACTGAGAGTTTATTCACAATTGTTTGTATCTCAACTATGTTTTCCATCAGACAAACAACATCATTGTGGAGAATGTGATGCTGAAAGATCTTTCTTCTGGAAAAAGAAACAAACAAACTGACCAAGTCCTGTCATAAATGTAAGTCGTTCAGTATTTATTAACTGTTTTATTAAAGCACAGAGGTGTATAGTCCAGGGGTCAGAAAGTAGAAGTCCTGCCGTTTGTTTGTTCCAGCCATGAACTGATGAAAGGATTTCACCAGAGGAGGAACCAAGCCTTTCTATTCAAGTCACAAGCGAGTCTCAAAGAGTTCTCAAAGAGTTAAAGGTAATGAGATAATGAAGTGACTAATTAAATGATGATTGTGCATTAGTGATAAACACCTGCTGTTATCGAGAATTACAGAGGATCAAATGTTGATGTTTTATTGGTTAAAATGATGCTACCATCATGAAGATCAACTCTTTGAGGACTTGGGCTTTGACTTGAGATTCGCTTGTGACTTGAATAGAAAGACTTGGTTCCTCCTCTGGTGAAACCCCCCCCACATGCATTCTTATTGGTTGAAGTAAATTAATAATGTCAAGATAACGTAACTCCCACAACTCATCTCATTGGTGGCAAAGTAATGACGTTGAAAACATTATGGAGTTAAGGGAAATGAAATAGCAAATAAAATAGCAAAGGAAATTACTAAAAATAATCAAATTGTTACTACAGTTAGTATTAGTAGAACAGAAATTAAGAGTATTATTAAAAATAAATCAAATAAACAATGGCAACAACAATGGGAAGAAAATAGGAAAGGACGATGGTTTCATAAGATTCAAAGGAGAGTGGGAGAGATAAGGTGTACAGGGAGGAATAGGCGAGAAGAGACAATAATATCAAGGCTTCGGTTTGGACACACGGGATTAAATGGAACATTACTGAAAATAGGTAAACATGGCACAGGGAAATGTGAATATTGCGGGCATGAAGAAACAGTGGAACACGTCATATTAGAGTGCAGGAAATATGAAACTGAAGACAATTGACCTTATGCACAGAGCGTAATATGGAATTACCCATATAACCAAAAGATGGCAGCAGAGGATTATTTATTATGCAGCTGCCTTTTAAACTCCCTACATTTTTCAAGACGCCTTGCTTTTCGATTTATTATAAAATTACTAGTATAATAAATTGTAGTACTTTTACCGTCCTTAAGTATATAGTATAGGAAGTGCAGAAAATCATTAAGCTCACACACAAACAGTCTATAAGGGTGAATTATTTAAATACTAATATATAGTTCACTACAAATGCATTAAATAATTATGGTATAATAATTAAATAATGCACTCAATATGAATCGATCGGAATATGAAATATTTAATAAAATTTAATAACTACATCTTTTAAGTTTTATCTTGAACTCTAAAATCTATTGAATAGCCTATATTTAACCAATACTTGTCAGATGTTTGTCCGGGTATTACTGTCAATCATAGCAATGAATCTCGCATATTTCGCCGATTTACTCGCGCATTTTTTTTAAACTGGCATCTGTCATTCTTGAAACGGTATACATGGACGTTTGGTCCTCTTTGACAAACAACACTTTTCTTCTATTGTGAGTGGATTATGTAGAGAAAACGAACAAAGTACGCTCATATTACGGCACAGTAGCCTAAAAGTTGACCAGAAATGACTTGCTGGCTTGACTAAACAAGTAATCCGTGTATATGGTCAATTAATAGCGAAATTAGAAGAAATTAAAATATGTTTCAATTTAGTAGATATACTTCGGGAAGGGTCAATAGGGTGTTATTTCAGTTTCTTAGAGAAATTAATGTATTTGAGCACAGAGGACCCAGACTGCTGTTTCGCGTGTCACTATTAGATCGGGAGGGAGAATCAGAAATAACTGTGAACATTATTATCTTAAATAAATAACAGTGAAATTCATTCATGTGTCGTCATAATTCATTCATGTGTCATAAATGTTTGTATTTATAAACAACTCTGATGTTTAACAACCCTTTTCTATTTATTAATTTAATAACATAAGGATAGTGGATTCTCTTGCTGAGAATTTTCCACATTTATGTATCTTATTAACAATTAAGACAATAATAAAAAAAAACTGTAAATAAACACCACTGGTTAACATTTTGATTTATTGTCACGGATTGCCAGAAATGGGATAACTAAACAGCGGAAAGATGTCTTGCTTGTAAATGTATGTAACCTTGAACCACAATCTTAAATGAGATTTGTACACATCTGAAAGCTGAATAAATAAGCAAAGGATTCAGTGTTTACATAAAACGTATAATTCATAAGTATAGTTTCCAACTGCTGCGTGGCAGCGACGTCAATCCATTTCACTAACCAATGAGATGAGTTGTGGGAGGGGTGTTGCGTCGACGTCATTAATTTACCTACAACCAATGAGAAGGCATGTGGGCGGGGCGACACGTGCAGCCCCACCCCAGATTCAGCCCCGCCTCCATCTGCAGGCTGCAGACAGGTGCACTTTGGGGCTGAAGGACTGAATATTCAGAACAACAACATTATGATATTGTCTTAAGATTTTAAGGGCAGAGAGATATTTAAGTTTTTGAGAGCATTTTACAGGCTAACCAACAATGAAAATGCTCACCCTTGTGTTGCTCCAAACCTGTAAGACTTTGATTCACGTTCAGAACACCAATGAAGGTATCTTTAAAGAAATCTGAGAGATTTCTGTCTCTCCAATAACAGTTGACTCAATGACCAGATTGACACTTCACAAAGGCCAAGAAGAAACCCATATAAACCCAAGTGGAAGCTCCAGCACACTTGCTTGTTATCCCTTACCAAAAAGAAGTATACTTAAAAATATACTTCAACTTTACTTTAGTATACTTAATAAAATAAACTTTTAAGTATACTTGATGTAGTAAGTATAGAAATATTAGTATGCTAGTAGTATACTTTTAAGTGTTTAAAGTGTTTCAATACTCATGGGGACTAACTTGGCCCACTTCCTAGTAAATAAAAGCATATTTTTAAGTATACAGGCGCTGCTCCAAAAATGCAGCTAGAATCAGAAACAGACAGACTCATACTATACCTAAAACATAAATATCACATACCCAAACACATTTCCTTAAGAACCATTTAAAAGCCTACTTGCACAAGGGACAAATGAATATTTATATCGATTCCTTTTTATCTTTGGCAATCTATATCGGGAACCAGAAGGAAGCATAGAGAACTCTGTAAACAGGAAATGATCATTATTAGCTAGCACAGATCTAGCCCGACTTAAGATAAAATATATAATAAAGGAGACAAAACACAGCCTTGAGGAGTTCCTACAGATGTGATTAAAGGAGTTGAGCAACTATCATTAACTCTCACTCGTTGAACTCTATCTGTTAAAAAGTCAAAAATCCAACCTACTAAACTAAGATCAAGACCAAAGTTAGAAATGAACTTATCTGCTAAAATCTGTGGTTGTAATGAATTAAAAGCAGATGAAAAATCCACAAATAAAAGTTTGACGTGTGTTTTGCTCCCCTCTAAGTGCTTTAATACCAAATTCAATAAAGTTGCTGTTGCATCCTCAACACCTCGTTGTGTTCTATAAGCAAATTGGAGAGGATCCAAAAATATTTTTGTTTTAGACAACAACTCCTCTTTTACCAGTTTCTCAAAACATTTCATTATTAAGGAAGTGAGAGCTATTGGCCTAAACTTGATCAAGTTCAAAGTTTTTGAAATAAGTTACAAACTTAAAAAAAAAAGATATTCTAATTTTTGGAGCTGCACCTGTACTTTAAGTATAACAGTAAACTTTGAGTACACAACTAGTTCACATCTCTGTTTTCAGTGTGTACTGCAAGTATACCAAAAGTATAGGTAGTATACTAATTCAATACTTTATGCATTTTTAGTACACTTGAAGTATAGTCCCAGTAAACTACTAGTTCAGTAGCTTTACACTGCAGTTATACTTTTTTTTAAAAGTTTTCTTTAAGTGAACTTTACATCATATTTTAAGTATACTACTATGTCCCTGTCAGGACTGTGGGTATACAATGCAGGGAGACACAAGTTAAACGAAAGCTCTTTAATAAAATCCAAACAGGGAAATCCAGACAGGTAAGCAGGGGAACATACATCCAACACAACATTAAGACATTTAAGACCAGACAAAAAAGAAGGGACAAGCAGGAACTTAAATACAGAGGATAATCAGGTGCAGGGAATAATCAATTAACTAAACAAGGAAAGGAACATGACCAAATAAGAAAACAGGAACCAAACACAAGCGTAATCCATAAATAGTCCCTATTTAGGTATTCATTTATGTACATTTTGTTATATGACTATCTGAACATACAAAACATCCAAAGAAAGAACAGGGGATCTGCTTGTAAACAAAAACATTTCATTCTAGCTTCATGCATTCTTTTTCATAAACACTTAAATGGGAGTAACTTTCATAAATAAAAAAATAAATAAACAACGTTTTGAACAAAAAGCTAAAAAAAAGACTATTGATGATAATCGAAAGGTAGATGGAGTTGATCAACAGCCCAAAGCTTGACAGTCATCATTTCCTCTTCATGGGTGGACAGTTTATTCCATAACGGTCCACAGTTGTCCATATCTATGGTTTTGATGCTGTCTGATGATTGTGTTCGATTACATGTGGAAGCATCTGTTGTTTCGGTTTCTTCTACAGTAATAGTCCCCCTGTAGTGTATAACAATGAAAACACGGATTCTCAGAGCACAAGTAGAGCTCAAATATACTTCGATTTTTTCAAAGTATAAGTCAAGTACACTTCAATGTCTTTTTAAGTATATTTCTGAGAAGTATTTAAAGCACACTTATGAGACGTAGACAAAGGATTTGTAGTTTAAAAGAAGTATACTAATTGCACACTTGAATAAACTTTATTTTTGCAAGGGTTGTGAGAACTAGTGAGTCGTGTTTCGCAGCATGTTTCAGAACAATAAGAACAAATGAGGTTCTGTTTATATTTGGTGATTGGTGTAAATATGTGAATAAAAGCTTGAATTAAACCTGTTCACCATATAAAGTCAGGGTTGGGGCCGTTCATGAATTGAATTGAGAATGAATGGTAAATTCCTATTGACTTCCTGGAATGGAATTGGTATTGAATTGCAATGTCAGGAAACAGAATTGAAATCAAATAAATTCCACTTGATTTGCAAAATAAAATAATTTGACTCGATTTGCTTGATAGTTTAGTACATTAAATATTGTAAATCACATAAACAACAAACATATACAAGAAATACAAAGTACTGTATGATTAGTATGTTAAGCATGAAGCCAAATTTCAGGAAATGATAATAATTCGATGCAATAAGAAGTGAATGAAATACATGAATGAACATGACTCATTTGTTTGTGAGTTGAGACATATATTATGTGCTAATCATATCTTGAATGTATAGTACATACAGAAACTTATCACCTCTGTCATTCAATTATTAATTCCTAATGTACAGTTCTCATTTTTATTTACTTGCATTTGATCAACTCTATTTCATACATCACTTGGTGTTTGTAAAGCATCATAAATAAAGCTCAAATGTATGTCTCTAAATGCAATCACACATAGATGCTCAGAAACAGCAATAAACGGAATTCAGTGGAATTTCCCTGACTTGAATTCCACTTCCTGTAATTCCAGTTCAATTCCAACTCGGTTTCCTGTAATTGTTGTTGAATTCCAATTCCATTTCCTTCTTTGAATTGGAATTGTTGAGTTCATTCCTGAATCGACCCCAACCCTGATTTGAATGTCAACAATTAGGCAGAAAAAACAAGTTAGGTCATCTATTTTTTTTTTTTTTTTTTTACAAATAATACATTGAGAAATGAAAGTATTTCAACTAATGACTGGTTTGTTATTTAGTGCTTCCTCTCTGGAATTTATGAAACAATGGCACAACATAACATCAGCATCAATGCCTCGACGTATGATTTATCCAAAGCGGAGTGGAGGAAATATCTCAGGAAGCTACCTCATGCAGAGTTTGTGTATGTCTGGTTCCTTTCAGTGATTGAGATTCCAGTCATGATCGTAACTCTGATTGCCTTGTGCTCCCTCATCAAAGCTCGACCCGCTGCTTCAGCTTTTGTCAGTCAGCTGATCATTTCAGATCTCATGCAGACCGTTTGCATCCTAGTAGCAGGAACCACCGTTTGGACCAGGAAACTGTCCGGTGCATATTACTACTCTTTGATCGCGGGTGTGTATTTTATGGCTTGTGTGGCTTTAGAACGATATCTTCTGGTGTCTCATCCTATCTGGTACAAATCTCACCATTCAGCCAAAGTCTCCTGTTTGATTTGTTTGATCGTCTGGTTTATGCCTCTGATCTTTGCAGAAATAAAGCCTCCTCATATTTATTTTAGAAGTCTTCGCCGATTTATAGCATGTTTAATTCCCTACATTCTTATCGTTCTCTGTTTTGCTGGCACTTGGCGAGGTCTTCCTCGCTCCAGATCACTGACGGATCTCAAGCGTAAACTGATTTTGGGCAGTTTGTTTCTGGTGCTGTTGAGTTACACATTTCTCATTCTGCCTTTTGTAATTATGCATTTTATTATAAATTATACTAAGGTTCACCGTTCTCCTTACAAACATTTATCGATTGTCAAATTTTACCGCAGTACACGAATATTCCTGTACGTGAATCCACTTGCTGACTGTTTGCTGTACCTGTTCATGAGGCCTGATGTTGGTGATATAATGAAGTCTGTTCACTGCTGTTGGAAACACAAGCAGGACCAACACTCTGTAGAGAATCCACAAAACAGCTGCTCTACTGTAGTGTGCTGTATTTCAGCTCGAAAGCCTGCATCTCATTCACTCAACACCTGCAGCTCAGTTTAACCCGCAGCTGAAAAACACTGCACTATATAAGTGGATGTCAGTTTCTACATTGCAAGCACAATTCATTTCTAGTTTAATGCTATTATAATTGTTATGCTTGTCAGCTGATTTTCCCTATGCATGTGCACATTTTAGAGGAACTCACTTTAAAGTTATAGTTTACTCAAAACAAAAATGTGTTTAATCAAAAAATAAAGTATGCTTAAAAAGAACTTCAAGTGCATGATTAAAGTGAAGTATATTAGAGGTGCACTAAATTAACTATATATATATAAAATATATACTACATATATGGTAGTATATAGTCATAAATGAACTATTTTCTATATATATATATATATATATATATATATATATATATATATATATATATCTTAAGCAGCACTGAAAAATGTAATGGCAATCTGAAGTTGGTAAATCAGAAATGAGCTGGAATCTTGTTGTGTGTTTTTGTAGAAGTGTGTTGTGTAGATGATTATTGTTTCTTCACTGTTAGACTCAGAGACTAGATGCATTTATATTCTGTTCTTCAGTGTACTCTAACCTCCAAGAAATCTGGCCACTCTCCAGTATAAGTGGCTTTCCTTGACATTAATGCTTAGAAATTTTACACGACAGTCACCAGATCTGATCACTCTAGTGATTGCTTACACACTAAAATTAAAAATAACACATAGTTAGTGAAACCTGACACTCAAAGAGCAAAACCTCAGCACAAATATACACACCTATAAGCACATTCTCAGCCTCACATTTTGCAAAACTTTACACACATTGGTTGCGTGTCCATTACCCCTTAAACTGCGCAAAATGAAATTGCGAATTGAAAATACGGCTAATGGAAACACTTCAATGGTGCAAAAAATCTCTTATATTGCAAAAAAATAAAATAAAAATAATAATACACTCACATGAGGTGTTTTTTTAGGCAATTCGAAAAAGGAATATTTTAGTTTTTATTTACTTTGACAGGTCACATTCGATTAAATATAGCCAAAAATCCATTGCCATGACTTATCGCAAGAGGAAAAAAGTACGTTTTAGTCACAAAACATCGGACAGTGGATACTTTTAAATCGACATTTATAAAATATCACCAAAGATTTGCGCAAATCTGTAATGGAAATGCACCTACTGTTTTGCAGGACACTACACTCTAAATAATGCTGGGTTAAAAAAGGACAGAACCAGCTAGTGGGTTGTTTTGTTTTGTAAACACACTTCTCTACATTAGACAGAAATCTAACATAAGGCCACTTCTTTGCCATTTTAAGGCGCTGCTTTGCTCAAACACAGCCATCAGGTGTGCAGACACTTAGGTGCTTAAGGAGTAGTTCACTTTCAGAACAAACATGATCAGATAATGTACTCACCACCTTGTCATCCAAGATGTTCATGTCTGTCTTTCATCAGTAAGGAAATTGTTTTTTGAGGAAAGCATTTGAGGATTTCTCTCCATATAGTGGACTTCTATGGTGCCCCTGAGTTTGAACTTCCAAAATGCAGCTTCAAAGGACTCTAAACAATCCCAGCCAAAGAAAGAGATTTTCCACACACAAAAAAACAAAACAATTTATATACTTTTTGAAAATATGGTCACACTTTATATTAGGTGGCCTTAACTATTATGTACTTGCATTAAAAAATAAGTACAATGTACTTAATGTGGCCATATTGCATTGCAAAACACTTTTGCTTCTATTAATGTGGGATATGGGTAAGGTAAGGGGCAGGTTTGGTGGTATGGGTAGGTTTAGGGGTGGGTTAGGATGTAAGGCATGGATCAACAATGGTAATTACAGAAATTAATTACAAATGTAATTACATATAGGGTTTTTAAAAAAGATAAGTACAATGTAAAAACATGTATGTTCACAATAAGTACATTGAACCAAATGATTAATTTAATGGAAGTACATAGTAATTAAGGCCACCTAATGTAAAGTGGGACCGAAAATATTTATTTCTCATAGCATTGTAAAATCCCGCAGTACATCATGTCCCCATATCACAGTCAATGTCCACCATACGGTACCAAACTGGGTTTTGTTAAATAGTTGTAAAGTTTTGAATGAAGTGCTTCATTTTGCTAAAGATCTGTGATGTTCTGATATTTTTGTGTATGGATGTGTGAACTGTGTGTAGTCAAAATCATGCCTAAGCAATCATAAAAAACAAAAACAAACAAAAAAAAACTGTAGTGCTTGTGTTTATACCAGCCGTGGTAGAAGAAGACTTTTCAATGGAAATGCCACCATTTTGGAATACTTTTTTAATCGTCATTCATAAATATTGCTAAAGTTTTGCACAATTCTGTAATGGAAATGCAACTACTGTTCTTCATTCTCTCTTTTTTTTTGTATATTAAAAAGCTTTCTGTTCTCCAGTATTTGTTTCTGCCTCTACTTATTTGACATAACTGCTGATGGTGAACTGTACTGTACGTGAATTAGGATTTTTAAGTTTTAAGTTTATTTCTAAAGTACATATAAGTAACCGTGTTTAAACCAGGGGTGCACAAACTCTGTCCTGAAGCACTGGTGTCCAACAGAGTTTAGCTTCAACCTCAATTAGACACACTTTACTAGGCATACTAGAAACGTTCTGGCAGGTGTGTTGAGGCAAGCTGGATCAAACATTGGATAAAACAGTTCAAATATAACAAACTCAATTAACCAGAGTTAAACGATATAAGACATCTTTTCTCAGACTCTTAAAGGGATAGTTCACCTAAAAAATGAAAATTATGTTATTAATTACACTCGTGTCGTTCCAAACGCATAAAAACTCAATTCATCTTCAGAAGACAAATTAAGATATTTTCAATTACATCCAAGAGTGTTCTGACCCTCCATTGACAGCAACACAACTGAACGTTCTCTTTCATCATCTGGTGTTTGAGATCCACCAATGGGAACAGACAGGAGCGCCTGGTAATGGCCCTTAAACAAGCACATAAACAAAACCTTTACTTAGGTGAACCTTTCCTTCACTTCTCGCAACCTCTTACAATTTTACCAGGTTGATTTACTCTGCGAGCCGCTCAAACCCTGACTAATTCCTGGGCCCTTTCCGAACCAAAGAGCATGATACGATTTTATAGCTTATTCAAATAAAGGTTTAATTTTTTTTTTTTTTTTTTAAATAAATAAATGCAGACTACATGTCAGTGTAGATGTAAGATGCAAGAACAGCTGTTACTCATTGCCAGACCCAGACCCTTGCACACTTTTTTTGTGGTTTTCATGATTCTAAAAATTGTCAAAACACACAGAAAACTTGCACACTCAGTCTGATTCGTAGTAGCAAAACAACTGAAAATGGAATCATCAAGAAGTGAGGATGATTTTGTTGTCACCTCTCTTCTTAAAGGATAACTATTGCCAAAATGCAACCTGGGCTGTTTTTTTTTTTTTTTACTGTAAACGAGACAAACTTATATCTAAAAGCATAATTACGACAAACGAGCCGTTTTTGAGCGTGATTCAGTTTTGTGGTCAGTGGCCGGTGAATGGGAGAACTAGGGGCATAACTTTGAGCGCATCAAAATCAATATTTTTACGACACTAAGAAGACTCGACACACCATGAAACTTAGCTGGAAGTATGGTCTGGGTCTCTACACATGAACTCCAGCATTGAGAACATTGTTTGTGTACACAGAGTTTACTAAAAAGAACGTTTTTGAACAACTCACTTTCACTGTTTGAGTTTGGTCTTGCCAGTCAAGACGTGTCCATCTCCGAATGCGAGGAGAGTAAAGATGGATAGCTCCTAAAGCATATTTCCATATAAATGCACGGCTAATTCGTTGTTTTGTCGCAAGTGAAAAACAATATTAACCTTCTAGTTGTAAAAAGAGCCTCATATAAGAAACATTAATATATAAGAATCTCTCATTCGGAGATCGATTTAGTTATAATAGTTATCCTTTAAAAAGAGAAAAAAGAAAGGTCATATTGGGTCCATCCGATTATAAGATATAGAGAGGACGCAGAGAATACCTTTTGTTCACACGGGTGATTCAAAGATTACTCTTGGATGTCAGTAAACTTTGATGATTTCCTAGTGTTACTGAAGCCACATATTATAAAGAAGTGGATGAACTTGTCAGACGCAATAGGGTATATGTTGAACGTCACCTGATCAAACCTGAAAAAACAGGTCTCATCCCTTCCGCTTGTCAGAGAACGTATTACTAGCAGTATTAAATAATGGCGATATCAATGGGCTTTTGAGGGAATCACTTGAGGCCACAGAGACAAATGATAGCTAAAGACTTTATTAAGCCTGCTAAAGGAAATTGAGCACTAATATGTTGATTTCCCAAATTTTATTATTATTTTTTGTTTGTTTGTTTGTTTTCAGGTTAAAGGAGAGGCTTGGGGGAAGTTGTTTGGTAGACAGACACATAGATAGAAAAACAAAAATCTACTACTAATAATGAATTAATGTACAAATAATGTTTTAATAATGTAAAGCTTTATATGTGGTGCACTGCTCAGCTCTTTAAAATGGAGGCGCTCAACATAATAAATGTAATACTGTGGAGAAACTGTTGAACCTCAACTTTATTGATAAAGGTATGCAAAAACATACAGCAAAAATACAGCAGTAGTGAGATCTGTGTGTCTCCTTTTTCTGGGAGAAATACAAACGAAGCCTTAGAAATAAAATAAAAAATTATCTGATACTGAATGAGAAAACAGAAGCTCAAATAATCAATGACAAACACTAAAAGAAAAAAAAAAACACTTAATTTTTCATGAAAAAAGATATAAAGCCATAAATGATTAAGTCTCACACATATTATTATTGGAAAAAACATATGTGAGAAATGCCACGATCACTCCTCATGTATGAATCTGTGCTTGACCTGCTTCAGCTCTTCTGGATCTGATGTCAGACAGCAGAACAATGACAGTAGCCACGCCCACCAGAGCAGAGAGGACCAATCGGATCACAGCTTCAGTAGGACTACAACAGTGGGCGGAGCCTGAGGAATAAAAACAGCAAACTGAGATCAGCTCAGTCAATAAATGCTCATATCAGCGCCGACATCCACTAATATCAGCGCTGCCGTACCTGCACACGGCTGACAGAGTTGAGTGATGTTGAGATGTGTGGTCTGGTTTGTGATGGGATTGTTGATCACACAGCTGTAGGTGTTTGTATCCTGATATTCCACCTCCAGACGTAGAGACAGACTGATGCTGAGATCAGACTCACTGATGCTGGACAGTGAACTGTTTCCTCTGTACCAGGAGAGACTCACATCTCTCACATTCACAGCTGAACACACCAGTGAACATGAGGATGGTGATGAAGAACACTGTGAAGAGTCTCTGCTGATGACAGGAACAGGCAGACGAGCTGGAAACACGAGAGAGTAAAGATAAAGGAGGAGGAATGAAGATATTCAGGCAGACGAGGAACAAACATGGAGAGGGTTAAAAGTAGAAAATGTAAACAACGTAATAGAAAGTTCAACATAAACCTGGCTGTTCATGAAAAGGTACTTTCCAAATAAAACACGTGAAACTGATATTGGACTCACCGTAGATGATGAAACAAAAGAAATAAGGCCTCCTGTAAGGGCTGCTATAAAAACTCTTATGTTGTTGATAACATCCAGCATGTTCAGTTGTGGTGTTTGTGACGGTCAGAGATCCGGTTTGTTTGTCCAGCTTCAGTCTGTTTCTGAATCTCCCATCAGGAACATCATCATAGACATCGAATCTGTCAGCCTTTTTATCGACTTCAGCTATTAAAGTCTTTTCATCTCCAAATCTCCACTGAATCTCATGACCATCATCCATTTCAGTGAAACCAGAGTTTAGAGCGACTGAATCTCCCTCCAACACCGACACTGGATCAACAAACAGAAACAGGGTTTGTCACAGATAAACAGATTATGATAGTTTATTACAGTTTTTCTCAATTGCTAAAACACTAAAACCCATTGGCTGAACAAAGTTCTCAGTTGCCTGACCTCATTTAGCTATTTGCGCAGTCTGTTGTCAATACATTAAACCATTTCACATGTTAAAACACAATTTTCAGATCACACTTAGACTTTTCAGCAAAACTCTAAACACATTCTCATTCTCAAAACACATTATGCACTCTAATACACATATCATCCATACTGGTAAACACAAGCGGCAACAATCAAATACAAATAGAGAACTAATGTCATTGGTTAAACACAACCACTCAAAATATACAGTATGGGCTTGATTCTGACGTGCCCTCCTGGGCTGCAGGGATAAACACTTGACTTGACTCTGGCGTGCCCTCCTGGGCTGCAGACATGGGGCTAGACTCAGACGTGCCTTTTGTTCCAACAGGATGAAATGGATATGTGGTATGGTGACTTTGTTGCACGGATCCATTAAACTGGATGAAGTACCAGGTTTTTGTCACCAAAATTAAATTCTCTCCAAATTTGATTGTAGAAATATGCCCAGTCTATGGCCGTCAAAAGCAGATAGTCACTTTTGGATGTATATTCTTTGTAAGATTCCAAAACATAGAGTTTCCCAGTCTGCAACTCTTTGTCAAACACATATCTTCCAACACAATCATCAGACACTGGGAATCTTGTTTCACGGAATCTTCATCTTCACTGAGAATCTTTGTCAGACCATGTATTTCTATTTGTACGCTTATTCATTTCAAAGTTTGATGAACACTGTCACATCATTTGCTTTAGCGACATTCGGTGGTATATTTTATTAAAAGCTGACGTGGTGAGGTGTTTGAGTAATGCTCTCATCTGTTACTGGCACATTTAAGTTTTCACCGCTTACACACACCTGCCCTAAACCTTTAACACTACCGTAATTATTTAAAAATACAAATACATTTCATGCCAGACACTTTTGAAACTGACTAAAAGCTAATATTTAAGCTAAACAAACAATGAAGGATCTGTGCATGAAATTTTGGACGCAGACATCATTAACTTAAAGGAACAAAAGACTATACGCGTTCACACAGTTAACTTTATTTAAATGTTTCACTGATATAAAATGACCCTGAGTTGTTAGTAAAGAAGTGTGTGGTGGCATCACTGCGAGAAGGATCCGATGAATCGATTCTTTGAACCGGCTCATTGAGCCGAACTGTCCAAATGGATCATTTTGCAGAAACGAATTAGACTTAGACTTTGGATCACTAACACAGATCACAAAAAGGGGGGTTTATAACAACACTGTATGAGCGTATACTTCACAAAAAAGTGTGGAAATGTGAGTCATTTTAAATAAGGTATCTGATTGTGTCTATAATCAGCACCCCAACGATTTAGAGCGATGTCATGTATGAGTAATTTGGGATATGGATCCCCATGTTTGAAGTCTGAGGTGTATGCTGGGTATTGTAGTTCCCTGACCTGAAAATCTACAGCGTTTGAATGAGGTATTAGTTACACGTGTTCAGTTTAACATCTTTGTAAAAATAAAAAAACAGAAAACAAAAAAGAATTGTTGAAACATAGTTAGACTAAACAAATATATTCAAGAGTAATACAATATGCATATACTAAAACAGACTTGATGTGTATGTTGTAATGGAGCAACCGTTGTTGTGCTATCTTGTGAAATAGCATTTGGTTTTAGTTGTGTGCTCTTGAAATCAAATAATTGTCTTTATCTTAAGAAAAAGTGAATAAGGCCCTGCTGTCTGAATATCCAACCAGTCTTCGTCATGAAATTATGAACCCATCATCGCCCCATTCTGTAGGGTGTGTGTTGTGTTAGACGGGGTGTTTCATGATCCAAAGGGGGTATGTTTGTTGAGTTCTAGGCCTACATGTATGTTGAGCGTGACCAGCTAATTTTACCCATTGTTAGCTCATGCCTAAATTTTCAAGTTTCATCATAAAACTAGGTAAGCAGGAACTTGTAATAATAGGTTTAACATTTTATAAGTTGGTCAATACCTCATTCAAAGCTTTATCTTACTGCTGTGCTTTCTGCAATGGTTGTACTTGTTGTTAGGATGCTTCAAATTCGGTCAGGTTGGTTTTATGAGCATACCGTTGTTTGTCAAACTAGTGTTAAGTGATATTGATCGCATTTTTAACGTTAAAGAGGTTAATGAACTCTTTCACCAGTGTTGGGGAGCAACTGGTTACATCTAACTAAATTACGTAACTTAATTACAAAATACTGGGAAAAATGTGTAGTTAAATTACAGTTACTCATGAAAATGTTAACGTTTACAAAGATTGATATCTTGCATAAATTGCATTGACTGGTTTAAAATATGAGACACCGATGTTTCCGAGTTTAGAACATGCACTTATTCGTCACTGTTTTATTTCCTATTTGGGTTGATGTATATTTATTTTATAAGTTTAACTGTTTTTCCAGCCTGTTGTTAGATGCCAATGTTTCCTGTCATAGCTGTGTATAGATTTGATTTCAAATTCAGTATCATAGCTATTAAACTATCTTGTTATGGTTTTAAATGTGTATTTAAAGCTCAGAACAATCTCAAAGTAAGTCTGATTTAGTGGTGGATGTGCTATAAAACTAAATTATTATAATCGCGATTCAAGTGAAAATCCTTGAGACCTGTTAACCCTGCCTGGTTTCAAAACATTAACAGTTGAAGACATTACATACTTAGAAAAGTAACAAAAAGCAATCAAATGTAATCAGTTACATTACTTTTTTAAGAGTAATTGAAATAGTTATAAATACTTATTAGATTTAAAATAGGGTGACTTGTAATCTATAACCTACTACATTTCCAAAGTAAACTTCCTAACACTGGGTGTAAAATATTTCTATCAGGATCTCGGGCCTCGGAAATGATAAAACAAACTTAAGGATGTTGTTGGTTGTTTGTGGGTGTCTGTGAAAGGTGTGTACATGCGTGAGAGAGTTTGAAAGAAAAATGTTTCAGGTAAAAGTTGTGATTTTACTGCAAACTATAAGCCTTATGCTGCGTTCACACCAAACGCGAATATGCGTCTAAATTCGCGCCTGCCGCGTCTAGTTATTCGCGCGTCAAGAGCGAAATCGACGCGCGTAAAAACAAAAGTTTGAAGCGAAATTTACGCGCGTCAGAGGCGAAAGTTTCAAACCCCGTTGGCGGCCATCTTTTTACAAGATTCTGTTGTTGATCGGTCATTTATCGAGAAAGTCACCGGTCTGTATTTGCTCTGGAGAGCAGAACAGCGGCGTAGGGATCATCGTCGCCGTATTTGGGTCCACCAGACCCTTCGGAGGCGAACCCAGTTCGGCGAGTTTCATCACTTGCTCCAGGAGCTGCGCCTGGATGACGGCCGCTTTCAGCGGTACTTCCGCCTGTCCCGCGCCCAGTTCGATGACCTGCTTTCCCGCATCGGAGCGAGGGGATTTCAGGAGCGGTGGAACTTCCCTCTGTGCGTTGGAGCAGTATATGATGACAGAATTTTCATTTTAAAAGTGAACTACTCGTTTATGTCATTCCTCTTTTGATGTTTAATAATTCTATAGGTCTGTGCCATTTTTTTGTTCAGGTTATTACTGTAAAATCTGTTATTTATTTTTGTTTTGATGATAAATGGAGCCAGCCTCCAAAAGTATTTAACCTGTCCTGTGATTTCTTTATTTTCCTCACACAACACTGTCCAGACACACTAAAGTATACACACTATTATAGTTATTTATGTTTATGTTCTGTTATTATAGTGTAGACACACTACACTATAATAATGTTTCATATAATTAAGATTTAGATATGGATTAAATAGCATTCAATACAAAATGAATATGTGTCTCATATGTGATAAAACACTTGCTTTGTTGTGCATTAGAACCGCACTAGGCATTTAGTATTCATGTTTCATATTTGAATGAGTGACTCCGGGCGGGCCTGCTGCCACAGCATCAAGCAGGCTCCTGATTGGTTAACGCGGCGCGAATTGACGCAGAAGTTCAGATTGACACGATCCTGAGCCCATGCAGATGGGTCGAGCTCGGATTAGTCGGGAGGAGAAGGAGAGGCGGAGATCCCAGGGCTTATGCCTGTACTGTGGGGCAGCGGGACACCTGGCATTTAGCTGCCCCGTAAAAGGGCCAGCCCGACAGTAAGACTGAGGCTACTGTCGGGTGGGATCTCCGCTGCCAAGACCTCGTCCAGCTCATCATCCACCCTCCTCCCGATTAGACTCCGATGGCATCACCAGGAGAACCTATCCTTTGCCGTTGATATCTTCAGCCTTTGAGAGGTTGCAGGGAGCGTCGGTCTTCACTAAATTGGACTTAAGGAATGCTTATCATTTGGTCCGCATCAGGAGGGGTGATGAATGGAAGACCGCCTTCAACACCCCCAGGGGGCACTTTGAATATTCGGTCATGCCCTTCGGGCTGTCCAACTCCCCAGGGGTCTTCCAGGCACTCGTTAATGACGTGTTGCGAGATATGGTCGATCAGTTCATATATGTCTACCTGGACGACATATTGATTTTTTCTTCTTCTCTCCAGGAACATGTGCAACATGTCAGACGAGTGCTTCAGAGGCTGCTAGAGAATGGGCTTTTTGTTAAGGCGGAGAAATGCGATTTTCATGCACAGTCTGTTCCTTTCTTAGGGTACATTGTGTCGGCTGAGGGTATGCGCATGGATCCCGAGAAAGTTAAGGCTGTGGTTGATTGGCCAAATCCAGATTCCCGTAAGGCCCTACAGAGGTTTCTGGGCTTCGCCAATTTTTACCGGCGTTTTATTCGCAATTACAGCCAACTAGCCGCACCTCTGACTGCCTTGACCTCCCCCAGAACGGCGTTCAGGTGCGCGGCGTTTGCCAACCTCAAGAGCCGCTTTGTTTCGGCCCCCATTCTGATCACCCCTGATCCCTCACGTCAATTCGTGGTGGAGGTCGACGCATCAGAGGTGGGGGTAGGTGCGGTGCTTTCCCAGCGCTCACCCACGGACGACAAGATGCATCCCTGCGCGTTTTATTCTCATCGCATGTCGCCAGCCGAGTCAAATTATGATATTGGCAACAGAGAGCTGTTGGCAGTCAAACTAGCATTGGAAGAATGGCGCCACTGGTTGGAAGGGTCAGGGGTACCTTTCATCGTTTGGACGGATCACAAGAACCTAGAATACATTAGAACGGCTAAAAGACTGAACTCTAGGCAGGCCAGGTGGGCACTTTTTTTCGGACGTTTTGATTTTACTCTGTCGTACCGCCCGGGTTCCAAGAACGTGAAACCCGATTCTTTATCTTGTATTTTTGACCGTTCCGATCGCCTGTCCACTCCCGAGGGTATTTTTCCCGAGACACTTATTGTCTCTGCCCTCAATTGGGAGGTCGAATCGAAGGTTAAGACAGCCTTACATGGGGTAATGCCTCCGGCTGGTTGCCCACCTAACCGTTTGTTTGTGCCAGAAAGTCTACGGTCCGAAGTTATCCAGTGGGGACATTGTTCCAATGTGGCGTGTCATCCAGGGGTAAGCAAATGCTTTGCTTAACCAAAGCATTTGGTTAAGCAAAGATTTTGGTGGCCACTTATGGCTCGTGATGTTCGCAGTTTTGTTTTGGCTTGCTCAGTTTGTGCCACTGGTAAGACTTCTAACAGACCCCCAGACGGGCTCCTACAACCGCTGCCAATCCCTTCGAGACCCTGGTCCCACATCGCACTAGATTTTGTCACCGCCCTCCCAGGGTAACACGGTAGTTTTGACCGTGGTGGACCGATTCTCGAAGGCGGTTCATTTTATTCCCTTGCCCAAATTACCTTCAGCCAAGGAGACAGCGTTGGCAGTCGTGGACCACGTCTTTCGGTTACATGGCCTACCGACAGACGTGGTCTCCGACAGAGGACCCCAATTTGTGTCCAAATTTTGGCGAGAATTTTGTAGGCTTTTGGGGGCCACTGTTAGTCTCTCTTCGGGGTTCCATCCTCAAAGCAATGGGCAAACTGAGAGAGCCAACCAAGATCTGGAGAGGGCATTACGATGTATGGTCGCTAGAAATCCTTCCTCCTGGAGTCAGCAGCTTTCTATGGTGGAGTACGCCCACAATTCCTTGCCAGTATCAGCCACGGGCCTATCCCCATTTGAATGTAGTTTAGGGTACCAGCCACCTATTTTTCCCAGTCTGGAATCCGAAGTCGCGGTCCCCTCTGCTCACGCCTTTGTCCAGAGGTGCCATCGTACCTGGACCAGAGCCCGTGAGACTTTGGTCCAGGTGGGAGCGCGCACCAAGGCTAAAGCCGATCGCCACCGGTCTAGGCCTCCCGTATACGTCGTTGGTTCCAAAGTGTGGCTTTCTACCAAGGACATTCCTCTCCGATCTATATCGAATAAACTTGCTCCCAAATTCATTGGCCCGTTTGCTGTCACCAAGATCATTAGTCCGGTGACAGTCCGCCTCAATCTCCCTCCAGTGTACAGGAGAATCCATCCCGCGTTCCACGTATCCAAAATTAAACCCGTTTTTTTTGCACGCATTAATCCGCCTGTCCCGGTTCCCCCACCGCCGCGACTCGTAGACGGGGAACCAACCTATTCGGTCAATCGCATTCTGGACTCGAGGCGGAGGGGACGCGGATTTCAGTACTTGGTGGACTGGGAAGGTTACGGTCCGGAGGAGAGAAGTTGGGTACCTGCCAGGGACATACTGGATCACTCCCTTATTGATGACTTCAATCAGCAGGTAAAGGAGTCTGGGAACGTCAGGGGACGTTCCTAGGGGAGGGGGTACTGTCACGGTTCATACATCTGCCGTGTTCTCATGTCTTGTGATCATGTGTTTGTCTGTGTTGTTTATCATGCCATGTGCTCTGTCTCGTGGTCATGTTTCTGTCTGTGTTGTTAATCATGCTCATTCAGCGCAGCTGCCAATCAGTCCTCACAGGTGTCTCACATCACTGCTGGCTATTTATACACATCTCACACACATCTCCTCTGTCGATAGTTCTTCTTGGATGTTCGTCAAGTCAAGTCAAGTCACCTTTATTTATATAGCGCCTTTTACAATACAGATTGTGTCAAAGCAACTGCACAGTATTTAAACAGCACAATAGTGTGTAAGTAACGCATTATTGTAACAATCAATTTTCAGTTAAAGGCAGTTCATCAATGAATTCAGTGATATCATCGTCAGTTCAGTTCAAATAGTATACGATATCGCTGGAAAGTGTCCCCAACTAAGCAAGCCAGAGGCGACAGCGGCAAGGAACCAAAACTCCACAGGTGACAGAAATGGAGAAAAAAACCTTGGGAGAAACCAGGCTCAGTCGGGGGACCAGTTCTCCTCTGGCCAGACCAAACAACAGTTTGTACCAATGTCTGATTGTAGAGAACTCATCAGGATCCTGTGGTGTAGCGCCGATGGCCGTCAAGGTTGGCGAGGTCTTCATTGATGATCCGCCTTGGAGCTCATCTGGTTGACATCCACGGCTATTGAAGTCATCTCCAGGTGGTGATCCATGATCTAAGCTGGGTACGGACTGGATCCGGGGGACTGGAGTGACCATCTGATCTGGATACAGGCTGGGTCTGGAGGCTACGGTGACCTCGGAATAAGAATGAAACAGACTAATATTAGCGTAGATGCCATTCTTTTTACGATGCAACGAGTGCATCAGGTGTTATGGAAGGTGTTTTCGGTTCCGGTTGACCTAATTAATGCAGCCTAACAATCCTTTAACGGATTTGAATTATAGAAATGTGTTAATGATTTTATGTGTAAGCCAGGTTAAAGAGATGTGTCTTTAATCTAGATTTAAACTGACAGAGTGTGTCTGCCTCCCGAACAGTGTTAGGTAGATTGTTCCAGAGTTTAGGCGCTAGATAAGAAAATGATCTGCCGCCGGCAGTTGATTTTGATATTCTAGGTATTATCAAATTGCCAGAATTTTGAGAACGCAGCGGACGTGAAGGACTATAATGCGATAGGAGCTCGTTCAAGTACTGAGGAGCTAAACCATTGAGGGCTTTATAAGTAATTAGCAAGATTTTAAAATCTATACGATGTTTAATAGGGAGCCAATGCAGTGCTGACAGAACCGGGCTAATATGCTCATACTTTCTGGTTCTAGTAAGAACTCTAGCTGCTGCATTTTGGACCAGCTGGAGTTTGTTTATTAAGCGTGCAGAACAACCACCCAATAAAGCATTACAATAATCTATCCTTGAGGTCATGAACGCATGAATTAATGTTTCAGCATTTGACATTGATAGCATAGGTCGTAATTTCGATATATTTTTAAGATGGAAAAATGCGGTTTTGCAGATGCTAGAAATGTGGCTTTCAAAGGAGAGATTGCTATCGAATAGGACGCCTAGGTTCCTAACTGATGACGACGAATTTACAGAGCAGCCATCTAGTATTAGACTGTGTTTTAGGTCATTACTTGTGGAGGTTTTAGGTCCAATAATTAATACCTCTGTTTTTTCAGAATTTAACAGTAAGAAGTTATTCGCCATCCAGTTTTTAATATCAGCTATGCATTCTGTTAGTTTTTCGAATGGATATGTTTTGCCGGGCTGCGAAGAAATATAGAGCTGAGTATCATCAGCGTAACAATGAAAGCTAACACCATGTTTCCTGATGATATCTCCCAAGGGTAACATGTAAAGCGTAAAAAGTAATGGCCCTAGCACTGAGCCTTGAGGTACTCCATACTGCACTTGCGATCTAAATGATACCTCTTCATTTATTGCCACAAACTGATGACGGTCAGATAAGTACGATTTGAACCATGCCAGTGCACTACCACTAATGCCTACATAATTTTCAAGTCTATTTAAAAGAATGTTGTGGTCAATAGTATCAAACGCAGCACTAAGATCCAGTAGCACTAATAGAGAGATGCAACCACGATCGCTTGACAATAGCAGGTCATTTGTTACTCTAATTAGAGCAGTCTCAGTACTATGATATGGTCTAAAACCTGACTGGAAATCCTCGCAGATACCATTTTTCTCTAAGAAGGAGCATAATTGTGAGGATACTACCTTTTCTAGTACCTTTGACAGAAAAGGGAGATTCGAAATTGGTCTGTAGTTAATTAATTCATAGGGGTCAAGTTGTGGTTTTTTAATGAGTGGCTTAATAACAGCTATTTTGAAGGTTTTGGGGACATATCCTAATGATAGTGACGAATTAATAATATTCAGAAGAGGATCTATGACTTCTGGAAGTACCTCCTTTAGTAGCTTTGATGGAATAGGGTCTAACATACATGTTGTGGGTTTAGATGATTTAACAAGTTTATACAATTCCTCCTCTCCTATAATAGAGAATGAATGGAATTGTTCCTCAGGAGATCTACAACGCACTATCTGATGCGATACTGTAGCGGGCGGCTGTATGGTTACAATTTTATCTCTAATAGTGTCTATCTTGGAGGTAAAGTACGTCATAAAGTCATTACTGCTGTGCTTTTGGGAAATGTCTAAACCTGTTGCTGCTATATTTTTAGTTAATTTAACCACAGTATTGAACAAATACCTAGGGTTATGTTTGTTTTCTTCTAAGAGAGATGAAAAGTAATCCGATCTGGCAGTTTTTAATGCTTTCCTATAAGATAAATTACATTCACGCCAAGCAATACGAAAAACCTCTAGTTTTGTTTTGTTCGTCACCTTGGATTGTCTGGATCGTGTTCTGTGTGTATTTGTATTTCGTCTGTCCGTGTTCGGAGTCGTCATCATCACGGGATCTTCACTACACGTCTGCACCTGCCATCGAGTCCCTGTTCCACCCAGCCGAGAGCGCCCACTGCACCTGGAAGTTTGTTCACCTGTCTGTGTTTCAATAAACGTTCACTTTCACCTGCATTTGCTTCCTTCCTTTTATTGTACCGTGACAAATACTTGACACTAAAAGTGGAACAAATGAAATGAAACAAGCCAAACAGACATGCAAACAAAAGTGGGTATGATAGTTTATTACAAAAAGTTATGTTTAACTCCAATATGCTAATATGGTATATTAGCATAGTTGGTGATGCTTAAGACCACCATAAATACACACATTACATTTTTCCAAAAACAAAATTTGTCCAAATGAGAAGAAATAAGTATGGAGCAGAAGACTTGGTGAACACTAAGTGGAAACCTGACACAATCCAACATTCATTTCATGAGGATGGTTCTAGCTGCGGTGTCTTTGTGATGCTAGTAAATGGAGAGGGAAAATGGGTTTACATTAACTGTCCTCACCTTTTCCCATGTGAGACTGTCTATTCATTTCCCATGCTGTCCTCCTAGATTGGCCAGGTGGTGGAAGAGTTCCCAAACCATTCTGACAGCATTAATATAAGACCCAAGGAGATGATGTGGCACTACAGGAACAATTTGGCCAAAGAAAGTTTGCTGGCATCAGGTATAAAGTACTTTGAAAGAACAGTTTACTTCCATGTCAGAGACAGAGAAATGAATAATAATACTACATTCAAATTATGGCAGTGTCAAAAGAGGAATGCTGCTCTGTGTGTGGAGAAAAAGAAAGAGCCCACACAGAAGCAATGTATCCAGGTATTCACTATGCCATTTCTGTCTGTTGACTATGTGTGTTAAGGGAAGACATGTGTTTTCACAACTACATTTAATCATTTCAAAACTTTTTTTAATAAATCTAACAACATATCCTCTTTCCTTCCAGATTCCAGAGGTGGTTTCATGTTCAGTGCCTTAACATTAATATGTCATATATAGCTCAAAATGCTAAATGCAATAAAAATGTCTATCTCCATGGTGTAGTGTATTCTTTGGAGTGTGCTTAATCACATTTAAGTGGTTTGGGGTTAACTTGGGTAACCACCAAAAAGTTACAGAAATGTTAATGTGCATTTAAGATCGTTCAGCACCACAGACGTGGACAGCTCCATGTCATAGAAACATAGTCAAATTTTCCTAAAAAAATAAAAATGTCAAGTTAATTTGAGGCTTAATGCTTAGCAGTAACGTTAGAAAAAGACATTACAGACCATTTCTTTCATTTCTATCATCACTGTATTCTGCGGGTTTCTTCATTGAGACAACTTCCAGTTCAATGGCTTTCCAAAAGAGGTTCCAAAACAAGTTTCAAAATATTTAATCTGACCTAAAATTATGTACTTTGTAACTTAAAACTTATTCAATAACCATTGCATACACATTGAAGGTAAAAGGTGAAACTGTACATTGCTCACAATGGGTTTGAAGTTCTGATAAAGCACATAATTCCTCTATAAATAAATCCAAAAAGTTATTAAAGTAATAAATAAATGTAAATATGTAATATGTTTGATGGAAGTTGTGTTAATGAAGAAACCCATAAAATGATGGTACATATTGAACATCTACAGTACAAATGTTGTGCAAGGTTCAGATAAATATTTAGCTAGTTTTGTAACTGTGTGAGCCTCTTTTCAAAAGTTATTGAACTAGATAGTATGCCATTGAATACAGAAATGTTGGAAATGTTTCATTTAGAAAGTTATATAAAGAATACTTTTTGCGTGTCGCCATGCTTTCATTTCTGCTTTTGCACAGAGTATGTCTGGCTTAATTTGACGCGCCCAAGCGGAGATCGTTGTGAACCTCTGATGCTTAAAACAATTACATCAATTAATAATATTATTATTAATTTTGATATTATGCTTTTAAATCTAATCTGAACAAGATGCATGAGGCATGACTATTATGCCAATAAAAATCAGGGTGGGTAGAAAAAAAAATCAGGGTGGGTAGAAATTGATCAGTGATTTACCCACTGATTTTCTATCCAGGGTGGGTAAAAAAAAAAATCAGGGTGGGTAGAAAAAAAAATCAGGGTGGGTAGAAAAAAAATCAGGGTGGGTAGAAATTGATTTGTGATTTACCCACTGAAATTGATCAGTGATTTACCCACTGATTTTCTATCCAGGGTGGGTAAAAAAAAATCAGGGTGGGTAGAAAAAAAATCGGGGTGGGTAGAAAAAAAATCAGGGTAGGTAGAAAAAAATCAGGGTGGGTAGAAATTGATTTGTGATTTACCCACTGAAATTGATCAGTGATTTACCCACTGAAATTGATTTGTGATTTACCCACTGAAATTGATCAGTGATTTACCCACTGATTTTCTATCCAAGGTGGGTAAAAAAAAAATCAGGGTGGGTAGAAAAAAAAATCAGGGTGGGTAGAAAAAAAAATCAGGGTGGGTAGAAATTGATTTGTGATTTACCCACTGAAATTGATCAGTGATTTACCCACTGATTTTCTATCCAGGGTGGGTAAAAAAAAATCAGGGTGGGTAGAAATTGATCAGTGATTTACCCACTGAAATTGATTTGTGATTTACCCACTGAAATTGATCAGTGATTTACCCACTGATTTTCTATCCAGGGTGGGTAAAAAAAAAATCAGGGTGGGTAGAAAAAAAAATCAGGGTGAGTAGAAAAAAAAATCAGGGTGGGTAGAAATTGATTTGTGATTTACCCACTGAAATTGATCAGTGATTTACCCACTGATTTTCTATCCAGGGTGGGTAAAAAAAAATCAGGGTGGGTAGAAAAAAATCGGGGTGGGTAGAAAAAAAATCAGGGTAGGTAGAAAAAAATCAGGGTGGGTAGAAATTGATTTGTGATTTACCCACTGAAATTGATCAGTGATTTACCCACTGAAATTGATTTGTGATTTACCCACTGAAATTGATCAGTGATTTACCCACTGATTTTCTATCCAGGGTGGGTAAAAAAAAAAATCAGGGTGGGTAGAAAAAAAAATCAGGGTGGGTAGAAAAAAAAATCAGGGTGGGTAGAAATTGATTTGTGATTTACCCACTGAAATTGATCAGTGATTTACCCACTGATTTTCTATCCAGGGTGGGTAAAAAAAAAATCAGGGTGGGTAGAAAAAAAAATCAGGGTGGGTAGAAAAAAAATCAGGGTGGGTAGAAATTGATTTGTGATTTACCCACTGAAATTGATCAGTGATTTACCCACTGATTTTCTATCCAGGGTGGGTAAAAAAAAAATCAGGGTGGGTAGAAAAAAAATCGGGGTGGGTAGAAAAAAAATCAGGGTAGGTAGAAAAAAATCAGGGTGGGTAGAAATTGATTTGTGATTTACCCACTGAAATTGATTTGTGATTTACCCACTGAAATTGATCAGTGATTTACCCACTGATTTTCTATCCAGGGTGGGTAAAAAAAAAATCAGGGTGGGTAGAAAAAAAAATCAGGGTGGGTAGAAATTGATTTGTGATTTACCCACTGAAATTGATCAGTGATTTACCCACTGATTTTCTATCCAGGGTGGGTAAAAAAAATCAGGGTGGGTAGAAAAAAAATCAGGGTAGGTAGAAAAAAATCAGGGTGGGTAGAAAAAAAATCGGGGTGGGTAGAAAAAAAATTGGGGTGGGTAGAAAAAAAATCGGGGTGGGTAGAAAAAAAATCAGGGTGGGTAGAAAAAAAATCGGGGTGTATAGAAAAAAAAATCGGGGTGGGTAGAAAAAAAATCAGGGTGGGTAGAAAAAAAATCGGGGTGGGTAGAAAAAAAATCAGGGTAGGTAGAAAAAAATCAGGGTGGGTAGAAAAAAAATCGGGGTGGGTAGAAAAAAAATTGGGGTGGGTAGAAAAAAAATCGGGGTGGGTAGAAAAAAAAATCAGGGTGGGTAGAAAAAAAATCGGGGTGGGTAGAAAAAAAAATCGGGGTGGGTAGAAAAAAAAATCAGGGTGGGTAGAAAAAAAATCGGGGTGGGTAGAAAAAAAATCAGGGTGGGTAGAAAAAAAATCGGGGTGGGTAGAAAAAAAAATCGGGGTGGGTAGAAAAAAAATCAGGGTGGGTAGAAAAAAAATCGGGGTGGGTAGAAAAAAAATTGGGGTGGGTAGAAAAAAAATTAGGGTGGGTTTTTTCTATATTTCTATAGCATATTTGGTCTTTTTTATCACCGTCTTCATTAAGACGCAAATTCTTTATGGGAGGAAACCCTATAACGTGCAATTGAGAGCTTTCTGTTCATATTTCGTATGCTGTAAGGTGTGTACTAGTACTCCAGTATTTTACATTAAGCGTTTTATAATGTCCTAAAACCGTGCTTTGAACTAAGCACTGGCTGTATTTCTTAATACCTGAGTCCAAGTTCAAAATAAAGCTTTATGAACCGCTCCATTGTGAACATTTGGAGCTGTATGAATCACTGCAAGCTGTAAAGTAAACAGGAAGTATTTATCCAAACTCAGCTGGTTTTGCGAGAGAACGCAAAACATCTTTGCCACCACCCCGATTTTTTTTTCTACCCATCCCTAAATTTTTTCCACCACCATGACCTTTTAGGGGCTCCATACTGTGGTGTGAGGTGTGTTAAGAGTGACTGAATCTGCTCGGAAGAGCATCGATCGCAACGTTGAATATTTACGATCGGAAATCCTGATGTGTGGGTCGGGGTAGTGACAAAACACTGTTCGCCGCTGGTGGAGTTTATGTTTGTGAAGTGTCGGCATCTATCTGCCGCAAGAGGTTACAGCCATTGTCATTGTTGCTGTTTTCATTCCGCCGCATGCAAACACTAAGGACGTGCTTCGCGAGCTTTACAGCGCCATCAGCGAATAACAAACAAATAACCCAGACGGCTTTTTCATCATAGCCGGTGACTTTAATCATGCAAACTTAAAGTCTATTTTGCCAAAGTTCTACCAGCATGTGAAACCACTTCTCAAACTTGCCAAACCGGTTCAAAAGCAGACCACTGTGTGGCCAGACAATGCTACCTCTGCACTACAAGACTGCTTCCAGGACACAGACTGGAACATGTTTAAAGAGGCAGCCACCTACAACAACCACACAGACCTGCAAGAATACACAGAAACAGTGACTGCTTACATCAAAAAGTGCATAGATGATGTGAAAGCCACCAAGACCATCACCACACGTGCCAACCAGAAGCCGTGGATGACAGCAGAGGTTTGTGGGCTGCTTAAAATCCAAGATGAGGCATTCAGATCAGGAGAAAAGGCAGCTCTTAATCTGTCTCATGGCATCAAGAAGGCAAAACATCAATACGCTCAAAAAATAAACAAACACTTCAGTGACTGTAAAGACACTTGATCCCTGTGGCACGCCATTCAGAACATCACAGACTACAAGCCCCTTCCACAGGCCAGTGACAATGACACATCTCTGCCAGATGCACTCAAACACTACTACTCACGATTTGAGATGCAGAACGACACACCTGCAGAGAAACTCCTCACATCTTCAAACGACCAGGTACTCTGTCTTTCTCCAGCTGACGTAAAGAAGACCCTATCCAGGATTAACCCACGCAAGGCTGCGGGTCCTGACAACATACCTGGCCGTGTGCTGAGAGACTGTGCTGCACAGCTGACGGATGTCCTAACAGACATCTCTCGCTGAGCCAGGTGTCTTAAATCTACCTCCATTATTCCAGTACCAATAGAGTCACATCGTCCCATAGCACTGGCCCCAATCATGATGAAGTGCTTTGAGAGGTTAGTCATGCATCACATCAAAACCAGTCTCCCAAACCCGCTGGACCCATTCCAGTTTGCATACCGTCCAAACCGCTCCACGGACGATGAAATATCCAGCACTCTTCACCTAGCTGTCACTCACCTGGAACAGAAAGTCTCTTATGTTAGAATGCTGTTCATCGACTTCAGCTCAGCATTCAACGCAATAATCCCTCAACAGCTCATCCACAAACTAAACCTGCTGGGCCTAAACACCTCCCTCTGTAACTGGATCCTGGACGTTCTAACTGCAATTTCTGGGGGTGCACATTACAGAGGATCTCACCTGGACGCCACGTTGCTCAGCAAGAAGGGCCAACAGCGCCTCCACTTTCTGCGCCGGCTGAAAAGGGCACACATCCTCACCACTTTCTACAGGGGCACCATTAAGAGCGTGCTGACCATCTGCATCACAGTCTGGTACAAGAACTGCAGTGCTGCTGACCGCAAGACCCTACAACGGACAGTGAACACTGTCATCGCTGAAAGATCATGGCTGCCCCTCTCCCCTCCATCCTGGACATTTTCCATGCATGATGCTCCAGTAAGGCTTCCAGCCTCATGAAGGACCCCACAATCTCTTCCAGCTCCTGCCATCAGGTAGAAGCGGAGTATCAAAGCTCGCTCTGTGAGACTGCTCAACAGGCTGTGAGAGCCCTCAACTCCAATCTCCCTGTTCCCCTCTGAAACCATGAAAACCTCAGCCTCCTCCCCCAAACTCATTAAAACTGTGGACAATTTTCCTAAGTGCTATTCTGAGTGTGCTACACACAGGTGAGTGGGCCTTACAAACCACCTGTAGTAACACACTTACGTACACTAGACACTTTCTATAAACACTCGCTGCTACAAAGACTCAATAAGATTATATGTTTACTTGTGCTTTGCACTAAGAATCTTTCTGCACTATGTGCTGCTTCCCTCAAAATCCTTTATCTGCACAACTTAATGCACACAATATCTCTTTTGCACAATCTCATGTACAAATATCTCTTTTTTAAAACTTCATGTACAGTATTTATGTGAAGTGTTTGTATTGTCAGTTCTTGTGTAGTCAACTATTTATTGTAGTTATATTATAGTATGTGTATAGTCAGATGGTTAACTGTTGTATAGGTATATAATTGCTTTTCTTATACTTGTGCTGTTTTCATGTTTAACCAGTATGTAGCACCGTGGTCTTGCGAGACACAGCATTTCGTTCCACTATATGTCCACACTACATTTAGCAGAAAGACTTGATTTGCAGATTTATTTTCACAGCCACCTTTGCTCATATTTCCCAAGGGTGCCAATATTAGTGGAGGTCACTGTGCCTCATTTGGTGATTTTACTTTAGCTTTATTTTGTCTTCCATTGAAATAATCAAACTCAAAGATTCTCTCTAACTTTTTATTTATCAATGGTTGCTTTCTAAGTATAAAAAAACAAGCATAATCATGTAATAATCATTACACGTACAACTAGTATGAAGCTAAAGAAAAGACAAATTGTAAAGATCACTTAATTCATAAAATGGTTCAATATTCAATACACAATGATTTATGTAACGTTAACTGAATATGCATTAAAACAAATATCTACCACTACTTCCAAGATATGTGCATGTCATGTAGCTCATTATATGCATTAAAACAGGGCATCAATACAATGAACAATAAGGATTTAAAAAAAAATAATGATTCAATTTAGAAACTGAACAGCTGATCTGTTTTGTATTTTTTTTACTGTTACACTATTACTTTTTTCAGTTGCATGACTCTGATATGCTGATATTTATTGATATTACTATATCAACAAGTTAATGCTTTTGTAATTAAAACACTGTAATGCAACAGCGTCTATCTGATGTCGACAGGTCGGAGCTGTCGTTCTCCTTCAGCCAAAAATATCTGCATGGCCCTGTACAGCAGGTGAACTCCTAGATGCCGCTTTCTCCGCACAGGCCACGTCGACACCACACCGTAGTAGTCTCCTCTTTTCTGGTTTGTCAGCATCTTCAGCCCTATTAAAAGATCAACAATGCAGACGTTAAGATGGACATTTGTGCTGCAGAGAACTTTTAGCGCTGTCCAAGCAGTGTCTTTACCGATGGCATCCACCATACAGGCCTCCCGCGTGTAGGCTTCCACAGCAATGACGTTCTGGAAACAGTGCAGGGATATCACTCCGTGCCCAGCCTTCCAGACCTGCAGGATGTGCTGCACTTTTGAGCACAGTTTCTGGAGGCACGAAGACAAAAAGATATTGTGAAGACTGGTAATAAAAATGACAGTGAGATGCACGGTTTTTAATCTTAATGAAGAAAGACCCAGCCGCGGCGTTGTGGCTGGGCCTACATTGTTGTGAGAACTGTCCGACCACAACAGGACTACTTACGTTAACCAATACATTCATTTTGTTCAAGTAGGCTAACAGTGCGAAAACTCTGGCATGGAGGATTTTCAAAAGTCAAAATGTCTCGTTAGGACACCGATGTTTAGCTACTCTGTTCGATACGCAGGTTTTTGTTATTAGCCTGTTTTTTCCTTATTCTAAATGCTTAACCCTTATGTGGTCTTTGGGGGATTTCTGGACCCCGAATGGCGTTTGCTAAAATTTAAAAAAATGTTCCCTTTGTCCAAATGGGATGAGACTTTGTAAATCAGTCAACACTGTCTTGATCTACAAATAAAAAATTAAATTGGAATGATAGCTTGATTTTATGTTAGTGTGAAAAAAATACTCACGTTCGTGGTCTTTGTACAATACAATTTTTGTTAGAAAATAATAGTTAAAAAAACAAAACAAATGTTACTTTCCTGTTTATTAATGTTTTTACTCCTCATGTGTGCAGTTTTTGGAGGATTTTGGATATTTTTTAAATATATATAAATTAATAAATTAATATTTTTTATAGGTTTGTACACAAAAACTGCTTTTTTTTGGTAAAATTCCCTTTCATAAAAAACCCCACGTCTAACTTTCATTCATGGGGATAACATGGATAATTTCACATGGTTTAGTGTAAGATTTTTGCCCATCTTTTGGAAAATCCAGTTTTAAATGTAAAAAAAAAAAACACTTTTAGCAGTAGGTGGCTGCAGAGCTCCACTATTTGACCACCTGAAAGATATCTTTTCACAAGTTTTTTTCAGTTGAGTTCATATCTACATATCATGAAACACGCAGGGCTACATTTGGAGACCATAAAAACTGCTCTCTTATAATTTGTCAAATAAAAACATTCTTATGTTCATGTTGTGTACTGCTACTCAATATGTAACAGAACTGGTTTTGTTTCAGTACAAAAACTGCTTAACTTTGACAAAAAGTATTTTTATTGTTATAATTGAGATTTCATAATATGTAGATATGAACTCAACTGAAAAAACTTGTGAAAAGATATCTTATTGTTGGTCAAATAGCAATTAGTTAATAGTAGTGCTCTGCAGCCATCTAGTGGTAAAAGTTATATAAAAAATGGGCAAAAATCTTACACTAAACCATATCAAATTATCCATGTTATCCCCATGAATGACAGTTTAAAATGTGGGTATTTTATAAAGTGAATTTTACATAAAAAGCTGTTTTTGCATATAAACCTATTAAAAAATATATTTATTTAATAATTTATATATATTTAAAAAATAGCATAAATCCTACGAAAACTGCGCAAATGTGGAGTAAAAACATTAATAAAAGGAACAAAAAATCTTTTTTTAAGTTTTGCCTGGTTTCTCTAGAGACCCCAAAAACCATGAGTGTGATTCCAAAACGAAGACCACATAAGGGTTAAAGTCCTTTATAAGATTTGAATATGAATCTACTTCGCCTGTGTTTTAACAATGTGGTATAGGCTACTTCCCACAATAGTTGAGTTTTTCACGCATGCCATTTAACTTTGAACATTCATTCCATTCACAATTGTTCATGTTAGTTTCATTCAGCGCTATTCAGCGAATGCATTTGTTTTTCATGATCAAAAGAAGCAGATAGACGATTAATCATAACCTGCCTCTTACCATGTTCCGAGTGTTTAAAACACAAATTCATTCACCTTCTCATCAGATTGTTTTAATTGCATTTTGTACTGAAAGCTGGATAAAAAATAAACAACGTTGAGAAGTGGATCTGAAATTTTCTTCCCGTTTGATTTTATTCCGGTAAAGAATAAGGTGTTCCGAATGGAACGGTCAGGGGATTAACAGTGCGTGCGATACTCACAATCCAAAGAGAGGGAAAAGGAGTTTAACTTTGGTATAGTTTGTGTATACCTGCTTGTTATATACATTTTATATTGAAGATACGGACTCGTTAAATTAAGGCCCACCCAAAATTACTAAGGCCCATCCAAAGAATAAATCCTGGCGACGCGCCTGGAAAGACCCACTCGCAATAACGACCCAATTAATCTGGAGTCGACTCGTTTCACAGAACCACTTCACCGTATGATTCTTTTACAAACTGGACTTGAGTTCTCAAGTTAACAAGTGATCTGGTCTCTGGTCGACAACTCACTGAATCACAACCAAATATCTTCAGACCTGAAGAGTGCGGAGGACACCAAAAATGACAACTCTTTTACTCAAACCCACTTTCATGTTCATATTCAAAACACAAGTGGAAATATTTCAACGAAACCCCCTTCTCCCGTTACTGAAAGTTCATACTACCAAAATTGTTTAAGAAATGCATAAAAACATTCACAAGTGCCAAGCAGTTTCTTAGAGAACATGAAATATAAATGAAATGTTTTATTCATATTTTATTTCTTTCTTTTACACTATTTTGGCCATTTTTAGGTGTATTCATCAGACACACACCTCGAATGTGTTAATGATATGTGAAACCAAAATTCCATGTAGTCTTCAATAATTAACAGTTATTTTTAGTCAAGGGATCCTGTTTGACTATTTCTCCTTCACACTAGACACAGTTGGCTTGACTCCCTCTACCCTTCAGCCAGCCTGCACTCACACTGCAGACCGGAGCACGCTCACGTCATTATGATGCAAACTTAGCAATTTTCACTTAATTGTGCTCCACATCATGGTGCATGTGTCAGGGCCAGGGCAGGGTTTAGCAATCATTTCTAAGACAGAGATAAAGAGAAGGATGCATGATGTTTCGGCAGCTTGGTCTCAATAAAAGCAGTTTTGGACTGACGAGGATGTTCTGAAGTTCTGAAACATGCAGTATGTTATTATAGTGCAATAGCCAAAAGATCGGAAAAAAAAAAAAAGTGATTTCTCAGTCATCCACACACGCATAACTATCCTCGCATTAAATGGGACCCTACTGCTGCTGAAAGAGAAACAATCAAGTCAAACACACGGAAGGCTCTTCTAATGTTACTTTTTGTCTTAGCTAAGCATTCCAATATTTGAATGTTTTTATAATGGCATGGTTGTCTGGAATGAAAAAAATGAACACTTTCTTTAGAGCACATCCCAAAATATTAAATCTCAGACAAATTACTCTCCTACTCTATAGACCAGTGGTTCTCACATATTTTTTTTTTTTTTTGGGCCAGCACCCCTTACCTATTATCAATCAATAAAATAAAGAAATGTTTTACAAATTCAAATTACTTTGAGGATAATTCTGACAAAAGAATTTATTTATTTTTCTGCAAGTTTTTTTTTTTTTTTTTTTTCTGAAGTAAATTCAGGGGTCTTTTTCTAAAAAAGGACACTTGAAGATTCCAAAAGGACCAAAAGTGCATATACATGGTTTGAAGACACTGGTGTGCTTTGTTCAGCTGAGAGTTGTAGTTTGCCATCGACAGCAGGCCTGCTATTCCGCTTGTATTTCAAAGCAGTGCTGTGACAAAGAACTTCTCATTTTTTGAAGATAAATACACACTGGAATGAATAAACTGGGAGTAAGGCTGTTTTTTTGCAATCTCTGATGAAGTTGGCCAGGTTTTCTTTGCATTAACACGGTCATGGACCATTTAATTGCAGTCACTTATTTTAAGCAACAAAACTCAGGAAAAAGTTTTCAGTCCAAGGATCCAATGATTTGATTGCAGACAGAAAAGAAACATGTCATACACTTCCTTCGTAATTTTTTGAGATGCGGTGCCGGTAGCCAACGTTACTTTTTTCCCCCGGTACTTTAGCCTGCTTTGTGAAATAACGAAAGCATTTATTTCAGTGAAAAAATAAGTCCAAACCCTCTATTTTAACATTTTGAACAATAGGGCTCTACAATCTTTAGCTTTTTTTTTTTTTTTTTTTTTTTTTTTTTTTTTAGAAATTCTTGTGTGTTTTAATTTTTCTCATAATCAAATGAAAGCATAAACATTTATTTATTTTTAATCAAATGAAAAATAAACCTTTTAAATTTTTGGAAAACAAACAGAGGTTTGCTGTTAAAATCAATAAATAATAATAATTTAACATTTAAATAATAATTGTAGTATTTTTTTCTACAATTAAGTGGTTAATCTTGTTATGTTTATTTTTTATCATATATACATTGTTTTATGTCAATTATTAAATAGGAATATATCTACATTATACTGTACAAAAGTAATACAAGACTAATATTGTTGTTACATGTTAAACCGTACTTTTATTTTGACAGTTTCTGTGTGTGTACAGTTTGATATGATGCTAGTTTTCTCAAATGAAACGGTAAAAGTGACACTCACAGCAGCTTTGGAGATTGAGTTTATCTGTTCATGTGAGATGCAAAGGCCAAAAATTACCGTGAGCGTCACATAAGTATGCATGTAGTGAAAGAAAACGCGTCTCCACCATTCATACATACAGAGGGACAAACGGAACATGCAGGATTCATATATTAAAATGTTTTTTTTGCATTTCAGTTTTCACAAACACTAGTCCATATCGCGATTTGAATTAAGTGACAGACCAACTTCTGATTTATTAATCCAAAAATCAACGATTCGGTGGCATTCAGCGCTATAGTAGATTCCGTTTTCATGAACGGAGTCCGCGATCCCGTCTGTGTTTCGGCGGAGGAGACATTGTAAACGCGCGACCATGTAGAGACAGAAATGACATGCCTTCGTGTAAATAAGATAAACAACATAAGGCAGTTTAGTTTGTTTAATAAAAGAATGTATAGACCTGTTCTATAGGAAAGATAACCTTAAATGACTTCTATTGTGATCTGGCGTTATATCAAAAATAAAATGAACTTGACGTTCAATTTCAAATTATTAGGGGTGTGACGAGACAGTTATCCCACGAGACGAGACGAGACTGGGTTCACGAGAATGAAACTTTTTTAAAGAAATCCTCAATGTGGAAATATTTAGGGAAAAAATTTAATTTTATTCAACTGAAAAACAAAACGCTTGTGCATTTTGATATGAACTTGTACTTTTTGAAATAAAACGTATATTTTAATGAATTATATGCAGTAATAAACATGTAAACTAAAGCTGCATGATTGTGGATAAATTGAAAATCACAATTTTTTTCATAAATTGAATTTCAAAAAATTGAAATAAACAATGAACGTTTTGTCAGAACCCCTAGTAAATTACGTTTTTTTTTTAAAGTTTTTAAAAATGTATATTTTAACAATTTTTAAAAATGAAGGAGTCAGTGTCTCAATTAATAAAGACTTGTTTCACTATTCTCCTTGAAAAGATTCAATGATAAATACTTTTTTTAAACGTGCAGTTGTCGCCATTTCTTGGCGGAAGAGGATCTCGTGCCATAAGATCTCATCCCTACAAATGATATCTATGAATTTCACGAAACCAATTTCAGTAAGGTATCAGGCCCCATCATAGCACAAAAACTACACTTGTTAAAAAAATATATATATATCACAAATGACTATGGCTGCAACTAACGATTATTTTGATAATCGATTAGTTCGCCGATTAATTTTTCGATTAATCGATTCGTTGGCTTAAAAATTCCAATTATTTATTTATGTTTTAAATCACACTATTCCACATTCTGAATGCTATGAAAACACAGTGCTTAACAATTTACAACAATTCACCTGTTGTAATAAAGAGAAAGGACAAATATCTGAAGAAAAACACACTAACAAGCATAAAATACAGTGTTTCTGCTATTTATTCTGCCGTGGCGGTGTTTAGTGTCCCACCAACAGCAGCGAGCGCAAGAGTTCCGCGTTCAAATGCACGCAGTAAGCTGAAGCTGGCCCAAAGCCCCAGCTAAAGTAATTAGGCCTACCATGAATGTGGAGGGGAAAAGTAAGGAGATATTCATATTATTTATTAATAAACTAGTATTTTCTGAGTGCATCCTTATGGATTAGGCCTATAGCTAATAAAAGAGTTTTGTTTTCGATTTGAATTATTTCGTTTTATAGTAGTGAAGTAATAATTTAAAGTAAATTTATTACTCTTATATTTATGAGCAAAAATGAAGTTTCACATAGCACTCGCACCTCCATGTCCTGCAAAGCTTTTAATCTCCGCACAAACTATTGGATATGCGCCTATTAGTAGCCTACACATTTATCTAGGTTAAACGATTAAACTAATATTGTGATATGCTTAATTTTTTTTATTTATTTATTTTTTATCTAAGGATTTTAATTTAAATCGTGATGATTTGAGAAGGCTAAACTGATCTATCTGCCGCCGGCCGCTTTGTCGTTACTTTAAAAAACAAAAACTTGAATTTCACAAATAAAACATGTTCCAAATATATTTCTAAATTAACTTTATAAACTAAAGAAACGAAAATAAATGTAATTACTTTGCTATTAAAAACAGCAGCTGTGCAATGGGGAAGAGAAAGAGAACTCGGCCAGTAATTCTGATCAGCTGTAACGTTAGAGGTTGTAGGAATTTTTGCAACGAATGTTTGTTTAATAGCCTATTTAACCACTTATTTAGGCTACTTTCTTATTTAAATGTATTATTTCATTGATTTATTTTAGTGTTTTGTAGACTGCTTGTTCACCGACAGAAATTGCAAAACACGCACGTTCGTGAATAATGTTTGAGCCTCATTTATTTATATATAAAACACCGCACCACCGGCGGTGGTTAAAATCTGCCACCGTCACAGCCCTACTGTTCATACCCTCCATAAATACGCGCACTACATGTTGTATTTAAATCTAAATTTAACATTCAACGACAGATGTTTCAGCACAATGAATGTTTTTGCGCTGAGTTGAGTATTAATTGTCTCCCTTCTGTGTTCCGGCTGTCTGACACGCTCATTCAGTAAAGATTTACACTTACAGACTGCCAGAATGGATTTTTAAATGGAAAATCTCGAGTGAATTTGTGACATTTACAGATAAGGATATGACCGCAAACTGAAAGTTTTCATGCTGAGGACGAAAACGGATCTCAAAGCGCCTCACAGGGCAAGCCATCACTCTATTAGTTTTAAAAGTAGGAATTCTCCTGTTTTGAGCAGCTTGGATCACGTAACTCTCCTGCAGCATCTCAGTCTGTTTCCTCCACTATTTTTTAGATGCATTTTGTTTAGAGAAATGCGTCATTCAGTGCTGTTATTTGACGTGATCCTCTGAAGTTGTAAGTGCACTGTGGGCGGACCCGATTCATCGATAATGAGAATCGTTGTCGACAAATTTCATTATCGATAATAATCAATTTTATCGATTAGTTGTTGCAGCCCTAAATGACTTGCTTCTTGCATCAGACCAAGGCTGCATCTCATTGTGAGGTTTACTTGAGAGCAGGATTTAAGATGGTTTAGATCTCATCTGTCCAAGCATTATCACTTTGTTTATTTAAAGGGGAGTCACCTCAACTATCACCAGTAAAGTATGGAGTGCCACAAGGATCTGTTCTAGGTCCTTTGCTATTTTAATTTACATGTTGCCCCTTGGTAATATTATTAGAAAACATGGGCTTAGTTTCCATTGTTATGCTGATGATACTCAACTATATATTTCAACAAGACCAGATGAAACTTCCAAACTATTTAAGCTAATAGAGTGTGTTGAAATGTAAAAGACTGGATGACCAATAATTTTCTCCTAGTTAATTCAGATAAGACAGAGATAATAATTAATATTGGACCAAAAAACAGTATCTCTTCAATTACAATTTGCATCTAGACAGGTGTACTGTTATTTCTTCTACAGTCAAAAATCTGGGTGTTATATTAGACTGCAAATTGTATTTTGAAAATCATATCTCCCAAATTACAAACACAGCATTCTTCCATCTTAGAAACATTGCTAAGCTACGGAACATGTTACCTGTTTCTGATGCAGAAAAGTTAGTTCATGCATTCATGACGTCTAGACTGGACTATTGTAATGCACTACTAGGTGGTTGTCCTGCTTCTTCGATAAACAAGTTACAGGTGTCCAGAATGCAGCTGCTAGAGTCCTTACCAGATCAAGAAAATATGATCATATTACCCCAATTTTACGGTCTCTACACTGGCTACCTATTAAGTATTAGATACAAAATATTACTACTTTCTTATAAGGTCCTAAATGGTTTAGCTCCTGCATACCTAACTAGTCTCCTACCACGTTACAATCCCTCACGCTCCCTAACTAGTCTTCTACCACGCTACAATCCCTCACGTTCCCTAGTCTTCTACCACGCTACAATCCCTCACGCTCCCTAACTAGTCTCCTACCACGCTACAATCCCTCACGCTCCCTAACTAGTCTCCTACCGCGCTACAATCCCTCACGCTCCTAACTAGTCTCCTACCGCGCTACAATCCATCACGCTCCCTAACTAGTCTCCTACCGCGCTACAATCCCTCACGCTCCCTAACTAGTCTCCTACCACGCTACAATCCCTCACGCTCCCTAACTAGTCTCCTACCACGCTACAATCCATCGCGCTCCTAACTAGTCTCCTACCACGCTACAATCCCTCACGCTCCTGACTAGTCTCCTACCACGCTAATCCATCATGCTCCCTAACTAGTCTCCTACCGTGCTACAATCATCACGCTCCTAACTAGTCTCCTACCACGCTACAATCCATCACGCTCCCTAACTAGTCTCCTACCACGCTACAATCCCTCACGCTCCCTAACTAGTCTCCTACTACGCTACAATCCCTCACGCTCCCTAACTAGTCTCCTACCACGCTACAATCCATCACGCTCCCTAACTAGTCTCCTACCACGGTACAATCCCTCACGCTCCTAACTAGTCTCCTACCACGCTACAATCCATCACGCTCCCTAACTAGTCTCCTACCACACTACAATCCCTCACGCTCCTTAACTAGTCTCCTACCGCGCTACAATCCATCACGCTCCCTAACTAGTCTCCTACCACGCTACAATCCCTCAATCTCCTTAACTAGTCTCCTACCACGCTACAATCCCTCACGCTCCTAATTAGTCTCCTACCACGCTACAATCCCTCACGCTCCCTAACGCTACAATCCCTCACGCCCCTTAACTAGTCTCCTACCGCGCTACAATCCTTCACGCTCCCTAACTAGTCTCCTACCACGCTACAATCCTTCACGCTCCCTAACTAGTCTCCAACCACGCTACAATCATCACGCTCCCTAACTAGTCTCCTACCACGCTACAATCCCTCACGCTCCCTAACTAGTCTCCTACCGCGCTACAATCCCTCACGCTCCCTAACTAGTCTCCTACCGCGCTACAATCCCTCACGCTCCCTAACTAGTCTCCTACCACGCTACAATCCATCACGCTCCCTAACTAGTCTCCTACCGCGCTACAATCCCTCACGCTCCTAACTAGTCTCCTACCGCGCTACAATCCATCACGCTCCCTAACTAGTCTCCTACCACGCTACAATCCCTCACGCTCCCTAACTAGTCTCCTACCGCGCTACAATCCCTCACGCTCCCTAACTAGTCTCCTACCACGCTACAATCCCTCACGCTCCTGACTAGTCTCCTACCACGCTACAATCATCACGCTCCCTAACTAGTCTCCTACCACGCTACAATCCCTCACGCTCCCTAACTAGTCTCCAACCGCGCTACAATCCCTCACGCTCCCTAACTAGTCTCCCACCATGCTACAATCCCTCACGCTCCTTAACTAGTCTCCCACCACGCTACAATCCCTCACGCTCCCTAACTAGTCTCCCACCACGCTACAATCCCTCACGCTCCCTAACTAGTCTCCCACCACGCTACAATCCCTCACGCTCCTTAACTAGTCTCCCACCACGCTACAATCCATCACGCTCCTTAACTAGTCTCCCACCACGCTACAATCCATCACGCTCCTTAACTAATCTCCTACCTTTTTAGCTTCCGGCTTTGCTACTGTTCGGACGCTTTTGCTTACTGCTCCGCGCTTTGCTCCCTGCTTTTGAACTTTTCTCCGATTTTTCAAATATTTAACTTCAGCATATCAGCACAGTGCTCAGACAACACATTTTTGATACAAATATAACGAAAAAAGGAGACTTTTTGCCTCCCACTGCCAGCAGTTTACATTCCGGAGACGGGTAAACACAGCTGCCTACTTTCAACAGACAAGAAAGAAAATGCCTCTTCTGGAATCTACTTGCTGCACAAACTGCCACAGACTTCTACAAAGGATTGTGATTTTAGAAACAAAGTTACTTGCTGGACTTCCAAAACAGGCGGAACACACAGAAGATCATCATCACGGACCCCCTCAGCATACAGCCGGTGAGTCCTGTGAATCTAGTCAATATCGACAGTTTAGAAATGTAGAGGAACAAGCCAAAACTGATCGACACACAAATCGATGGCAAAAACAGGGAGCGAGACCCAAAGGCACTCGAGACATCAGACTGTCAAGAGTATCTCGTATTGCTGCGGTATCATCCTCTACCCCAGATATGGCCACGACAAGGCTTGCAAAAACTGTTGTTTTACCACCCCCTATACAGCTAGAAAACAGATTTGATGCATTAATGAATGTGGGTGAGGAATCCCCAAATGTGACTGAACATATATCATGTCAGCCAACTGCTAACATTGCTATAAACAGGCGCGCAAGGTCGAGCAGACAGCGGCACTCAGCTCAGAGCGCAGCCGAGCCCAGAACTCTCATAGTGGGTGACTCCATTATCAGAAATATCAGTAGCAGAACTACAACTACATGCTGCTGTCCTCAAGCAACCGTCTCTGATGTGAACAAAGAACTTCGGAACATTCTAATGAAGCACAAGACTGCAAATCGAATCATCATCCATGTGGGAAAGAACGATATTCGGAAAGAGCAGTCAGAGCTCCTAAAGAAGGATTTCGGTGAACTCATTGAAACACTTCAAAGACTTGAAATTCAGTCGTTCATCAGTGGACCACTCCCAGCAAGGGGAACTAACATGTTTTCACGGTTGCTCGGACTGAATACCTGGCTACAAAGAACCTGCAGTCTAAAAGGAGTCAACTTCATTGACAACTTCAATCTTTTTTGGGGCCATAGACAACTGTTCAAACTGGACGGCCTCCACCCAAACAAACTTGGTGCGAGAGTGCTTAAGGACAATATCTATTTTTCACTCCGGCATCCCTCAGTAGAATGTGTGAGTCTACCCAACATGAATGGCACACACACACTTGGACAAAGTGATGACAGGACATCTTATCAGCTTCAGAGTCATCATGTGGCCAACACAACCAACAAGGACACTGACAACGCCACGCAGCCACAACAAGCACTGCTTATGGACACTTTCCTGGCTGAGCCCTGCGCACAGAGCTTATCACAGACAGACTCAACACCGAAGGACGACTTTCTGGTAAACAGTCAGAGAAGCCAGGACAACAACATTTTCCAGCCACCGGAAACTCCAGAGCCAGAGCTCCATTCACCAGACACATTATCCCTCTCTCCAGCATCTCCACTTCTAAGCTTCTCACAGAAAATGGAGGAACTGGTATATGCTGGAACCAGACTCTCCCACTCTTTTGCTGCAAGCCCCCAGTTATCAACTAAAAAACGGCAGGCACCACAACCACCAAAGCCTGTGGGCCCAGCTCACCCTCCTCCTCCTGTGAGAGCTCTCCGGCCGCTGCCACAACGCCAGGGCTCAAACCCTCCTGCGTCTGCTGTGAGTGAACCAAAAACAACTGATAACAGCTCTCAGTGATATGTGACGGGTCCCCGCTACGGTAACAGCAACAATCAGGAATGTTTACAAAACAAGCGGGAACCCAGTGTGCCTGTAGCTTTCCCTATTTCTGTTTTAATATGTGATAGAAAGTCTAAGGCCCTTTCAAATCGTACAGTTCACACATCTAATCTGAGGCTTATTAGGCATCAAACTAAGATTGCTCTAGAGACAAAAAGTGATGCCATCAAGCTAGCATTTTTAAATGTTCGCTCACTAAAAAATAAATCACTTCTGATCAATGATTTTATAACCACAAACAACCTGGATTTTATGTTTTTAAATGAAACATGGTTAGAAGACAGCTCTTATGCAACGGTCCTCAATGAAGTAGCCCCTCACAGATTTATTTTCATGAATGTCTGCAGAGCTGGCAAAAGGGGAGGTGGCGTAGCTGCCCTATTTAAAGATGTCTATGAATGCAAACAAGTGTCATTTGGTCAGTACTTGTCTTTTGAATATCTAGGGATTCTGCTGAAAGGTGCTCGCATTCTGTTTATCATTATTTACAGACCCCCAAAATACTCTCCAGCCTTTGTTAAAGAGTTCACAGAACTGCTATCAATGATTTGTTCAGAGTTTGACTGTTTTGCTATTGCAGGGGATTTTAATGTTCACATAGACAAGGCAGAAAGCAAAACTACAAAAGAAATTATAACAGTTTTGAACACGTTTGACCTGATTCAGCATGTGCATGGGCCTACACACAATCGTGGACACACTCTTGATTTACTCATCAGTAAGGGTCTAAACATTTCATCCACTGTTATCAAGGATGTAGCACTATCTGATCACTTCTGTATTTTCTTTGATATATTGATCTCTGCTACCACTGAATCTAGATCAGTCTCTGTCAGAAAGAGATGCATTAACGATAACACTAGTGTGCTATTTATGAAGGCTATATCTTCAATGCCAAGCATTTCTGCAGACTCTGTTGATCTTCTCCTGGAGTCCTTTAACTCAAAAGTTAAGAATGTCATTGATGACATTGCACCTGTGAAGGTCAGACAGATGACCGGAAGACAGAAATCACCGTGGAGAAAATCAACAGCAGTACAGATAATAAAAAGACAATGCAGAAAAGCTGAGCGGATGTGGCGGAAGACAAAACTTGAAATTCACTATAGCATCTATAAAGACAGCCTTCATGCTTTCAATGTTGAACTAGGTAAAGCTAGACAAACATTCTTCTCAAACCTTATAAACAGCAACTTAAACAACACTCGCACTCTTTTTGCTACCGTTGAGAGACTAACAAACCCCCCTAGTCAGATCCCTAGTGAACTGCTCTCTGACAGCAAGTGCGATGAGTTTGCTTCCTTCTTTTCTGAGAAGATAAATAATATCAGAAAGACAATTAGCACATCCTCAAGTTATGCAGAGGTCAGACAGATTCGACCGCAATTTCAAAAAGAAGTCATTATGTCGACTTTTGAACAAATCGATAGCAACATTTTGGAAGAAACAGTAAAGCACCTCAAATCGTCAACCTGCCACCTCGACACACTCCCTACATCTTTTTTCAAAAGTGTGCTTAGCTGTCTAGAAGCAGATCTTTTAAAAGTGGTGAACACCTCACTTCTTTCTGGGACTTTTCCAAACTCCCTGAAAACTGCAGCCGTTAAGCCCCTTCTGAAAAAGAAAAATCTTGATAACACCATACTGAGCAACTATAGACCAATTTCAAATCTTCCTTTCATAGGTAAGATTATTGAAAAGGTTGTTTTCAATCAGCTGAATCACTACATAAACTCAAATGGATACCTGGACCATTTCCAATCTGGCTTCAGACAACATCATAGCACAGAGACAGCGCTCATAAAGATAATAAATGATATTCGCCTAAATTCAGATTCTGGCAAAATATCAGTGCTGGTATTACTAGATCTCAGTGCTGCGTTCGACACTGTCGATCATAACATTCTTTTAGATAGACTGGAAAACTGGGTCGGGCTTTCTGGGATGGTTCTCAAATGGTTCAGGTCATACTTAGAAGGGAGAGGCTATTATGTGAGTATAGGAGAACATAAGTCTAAGTGGACGTCCATGACATGCGGAGTCCCACAAGGCTCAATTCTAGCGCCTCTGTTGTTCAGCCTGTATATGCTCCCACTAAGTCAAATAATGAGAAAGAACCAAATTGCATATCACAGCTATGCAGATGATACCCAGATTTACCTAGCCTTATCGCCAAATGACTACAGCCCCATTGACTCTCTCTGCCAATGCATTGATGAAATTAACAGTTGGATGTGCCAAAACTTTTTACAGTTAAACAGGGAGAAAACGGAAGTCATTGCATTTGGAAACAAAGATGAAGTTCATAAGGTAAATGCGTACCTTGACGCTAGGGGTCAAAAAACAAAAAATCAAGTCAAGAATCTGGGTGTGATTCTGGAGTCAGACCTCAGTTTCAGTAGCCATGTCAAAGCAGTAACTAAATCAGCATACTATCATCTTAAAAACATTGCAAGAATTAGATGTTTTGTTTCCCGTCAAGATTTGGAGAAACTTGTTCATGCATTTATCACCAGCAGGGTGGACTATTGTAATGGTCTCCTCACCGGCCTTCCCAAGAAGACCATTAGACAGCTGCAGCTCATACAGAACGCTGCTGCCAGGATTCTGACTAGAACCAAAAAATCAGAGCATATTACACCAGTCCTTAGGTCCTTACACTGGCTTCCAGTTATGTTTAGGATAGATTTTAAAGTACTTTTACTTGTTTATAAAGCACTCAATGGCCTAGGACCTACATACATTGCAGATATGCTCACTGAATATAAACCTAACAGACAACTCAGATCACTAGGATCGAGTCAGTTAGTAATATCAAGGGTTCACACAAAACAAGGGGAATCCGCTTTTAGCTATTATGCCGCCCACTGTTGGAATCAGCTTCCAGAAGAGATCAGATGTGCTAATACATTAGCCACATTTAAATGCAGACTCAAAACTCATCTGTTCAGTTGTGCATTTATTGAATGAGCACTGTGCTACGTCCGAACAGTTTGCATTATTTTATGTATAATCATTTTACTGTATTAATTAATTTGAAATCATTTTTTTTTTTTTTTTATTTTTTTTTTTTTATCATCTTAAATGTTCTTAATTTTGTTTTTATTGTTGTGATTATTATTTTAAATTTTTATGCTATTGTGATTTTAATTCCTTTTTATGTACAGCACTTTGAATTACCATTGTGTATGAAATGTGCTATATAAATAAACTTGCCTTGCCTTGCCTACCACGCTACAATCATCACGCTCCCTAACTAGTCTCCTACCACGCTACAATCCCTCACGCTCCCTAACTAGTCTCCAACCGCGCTACAATCATCACGCTCCCTAACTAGTCTCCCACCATGCTACAATCCCTCACGCTCCTTAACTAGTCTCCTACCATGCTACAATCCCTCAGGCTCCCTAACTAGTCTCCCACCACGCTACAATCCCTCACGCTCCCTAACTAGTCTCCTACCGCGCTACAATCATCACGCTCCTAACTAGTCTCCTACCACGCTACAATCCATCACGCTCCCTAACTAGTCTCCTACCGCGCTACAATCCCTCACGCTCCCTAACTAGTCTCCTACCACGCTACAATCCATCACACTCCCTAACTAGTCTCCTACCACACTACAATCCCTCACGCTCCTTAACTAGTCTCCTACCGCGCTACAATCCATCACGCTCCCTAACTAGTCTCCTACCACGCTACAATCCCTCAATCTCCTTAACTAGTCTCCTACCACGCTACAATCCCTCACGCTCCCTAACGCTACAATCCCTCACGCCCCTTAACTAGTCTCCTACCGCGCTACAATCCTTCACGCTCCCTAACTAGTCTCCTACCACGCTACAATCCTTCACGCTCCCTAACTAGTCTCCAACCACGCTACAATCATCACGCTCCCTAACTAGTCTCCTACCACGCTACAATCCTTCACGCTCCCTAACTAGTCTCCTACCACGCTACAATCCTTCACGCTCCCTAACTAGTCTCCAACCACGCTACAATCATCACGCTCCCTAACTAGTCTCCTACCACGCTACAATCCCTCACGCTCCCTAACTAGTCTCCTACCGCGGTACAATCCCTCACGCTCCCTAACTAGTCTCCTACCGCGCTACAATCCATCACGCTCCCTAACTAGTCTCCTACCGCGCTACAATCCCTCACGCTCCATAACTAGTCTCCTACCACGCTACAATCCATCACGCTCCCTAACTAGTCTCCTACCACGCTACAATCCCTCACGCTCCTAACTAGTCTCCTACCACACTACAATCCCTCACGCTCCCTAACTAGTCTCCTACCGCGCTACAATCCCTCACGCTCCCTAACTAGTCTTCTACCACGCTACAATCCATCACGTTCCCTAACTAGTCTCCTACCGCGCTACAATCATCACGCTCCTAACTAGTCTCCTACCACGCTACAATCCATCACGCTCCTTATCTAATCTCCTACCACGCTACAATCATCACGCTCCCTAACTAGTCTCCTACCACGCTACAATCCCTCACGCTCCCTAACTAGTCTCCAACCGCGCTACAATCATCACACTCCCTAACTAGTCTCCCACCATGCTACAATCCCTCACGCTCCTTAACTAGTCTCCCACCACGCTACAATCCCTCACGCTCCCTAACTAGTCTCCCACCACGCTACAATCCCTCACGCTCCCTAACTAGTCTCCCACCACGCTACAATCCCTCACGCTCCTTAACTAATCTCCTACCACGCTACAATCATCACGCTCCCTAACTAGTCTCCTACCACGCTACAATCCCTCACGCTCCCTAACTAGTCTCCAACCGCGCTACAATCATCACACTCCCTAACTAGTCTCCCACCATGCTACAATCCCTCACGCTCCTTAACTAGTCTCCCACCACGCTACAATCCCTCACGCTCCCTAACTAGTCTCCCACCACGCTACAATCCCTCACGCTCCCTAACTAGTCTCCCACCACGCTACAATCCCTCACGCTCCTTAACTAATCTCCTACCACGTTACAATCATCACGCTCCCTAACTAGTCTCCTACCACGCTACAATCCCTCACGCTCCCTAACTAGTCTCCAACCGCGCTACAATCATCACGCTCCCTAACTAGTCTCCCACCATGCTACAATCCCTCACGCTCCTTAACTAGTCTCCTACCATGCTACAATCCCTCAGGCTCCCTAACTAGTCTCCCACCACGCTACAATCCCTCACGCTCCCTAACTAGTCTCCCACCACGCTACAATCCATCACGCTCCCTAACTAGTCTCCCACCGCGCTACAATCATCACGCTCCTAACTAGTCTCCTACCGCGCTACAATCCATCACGCTCCCTAACTAGTCTCCTACCGCGCTACAATCCCTCACGCTCCCTAACTAGTCTCCTACCGCGCTACAATCCCTCACGCTCCCTAACTAGTCTCCCACCACGCTACAATCCCTCACGCTCCCTAACTAGTCTCCCACCACGCTACAATCCCTCACGCTCCCTAACTAGTCTCCCACCTCGCTACAATCCCTCACGCTCCCTAACTAGTCTCCCACCACGCTACAATCCCTCACGCTCCCTAACTAGTCTCCCACCACGCTACAATCCCTCACGCTCCCTAACTAGTCTCCCACCACGCTACAATCCCTCACGCTCCCTAACTAGTCTCCCACCACGCTACAATCCCTCACGCTCCCTAACTAGTCTCCCACCACGCTACAATCCCTCACGCTCCTTAACTAGTCTCCCACCACGCTACAATCCCTCACGCTCCTTAACTAGTCTCCCACCACGCTACAATCCCTCACGCTCCCTAACTAGTCTCCCACCACGCTACAATAACCTTGTACTTTAGCTATATCTGAACAAATACACTATCATTCTTTTGATTGGGTTGAACACAATTCTTTGGTTGGTGGGAACAGCAGCTACACTATTTTTTTCTCTATTTGCTCCTCTGTTTCTGCTATGGGATTGCGATCTTGAGGTAACTAGGAATAACACAAGCTTCAGTCCATATCCAACCCTTACAAAGATCTGAGATGACCCAACACCTGAGAAGAGATGATGCCTGAACTAACATACACAATGACCAAATTTTGCTATAAGTTTGCTCGCAACATATAACCATTGCCATTAATGTTCTCCGTTTGTTTGAATATGTCATTAACTGCATGCTTTTTAGTGTACATTTAATGGCTGTCTAAAATAGAAAACAGTTCTTTCAAACATTAATAAAAATAATTCACAACGTTATTGTTTTGATTAACAAAATACAACATTAATGAACAGAAGAACAAATTTCAAGCTTTGGAATGGTAGTGTAGATCTTAAAAAAAAGGGTGCAAATCTCTCAAATATCAAAAAGAGCAATCAAATAAATACACATCTAACCTTTGAGGTCTTATCTCCTTTGAAATATTCCAGAGCTTCATAGAGATGACTGTAAGGTCTAGAACGCTTGCCCTTTCCAACATAGAAAACAGCGTTGATGAACGTCTGAAAGCATTCTTTAGGAATCATGGACTGGCTTCGATATGGTAGATTCTTCGTCACTCTATAAAGCAGCAGTAGGGAAAATCTTAGTAAACAATAAAAAAAGAAACAGACATTGTACAAATAAAGGCAACACAATGTGAGAGAAACTATATACCGTGGGTCAAGCAGTAGGTAGTTAAAGCTGGATTTAATGAAACCCTCACGCCATCTCTTATTCTGGTCTGGCTTATCAAACTGCTCACACAGAGCAAGCTCATCTGCTTGACAATTAGGAAGGATGAATCTGTGAAGCACATTTTCCAGTTCTGGGCTGTAACCTGCAGCTGAGAAAGACATAATTGATCTTTAAACACAAAGAAGTGTGACATTTATATGCCATCATTGATCTTCTAATCATTTACTATAGAGGAGGTCAACTTGGGAGGCCAAAATCATCAATCAAATAGTTGTCATCATCAAATACCACACAAAATACCAGGCCAGTTTGATGCTGATTTTCATGAAAAAACAGTTAAAGGATAACTATTGCCAAAATGCAACCTGGGCTGTTTTTTTTTTACTGTAAACGAGACAAACTTATATCTAAAAGCATAATTAGGACAAACGAGGCGTTTTTGAGATTGACCGTGATTTAGTTTTGTGGTCAGTGGCTGGTGAATGGGAGAACTAGGGGCATATCTTTGAGCGCATCAAAATCAATATTTTTACAACACTAAGAAGGCTCGACACACCATGAAACTTAGCTGGAAGTATGGCCTGGGTCTCTACACATGAACAGCATTGAGAACATTGTTTGTGAACACAGAGTTTACTAAAAAGAAAGTTTTTGAACAACTCACTTTCACTGTTTGAGTCTCCGTCTTGCCAGTCAAGAAGTGTCCATCTCCGAATGCGAGATTCTTATATATTAATGTTTCTTATATGAGGCTCTTTTTACAACTAGAAGGTTAATATTGTTTTTCACTTGCGACAAAACAACGAATTAGCCGTGCATTTATATGGAAATATGCTTTAGGAGCTATCCATCTTTACTCTCCTCAGTATTACGTCGCATTCGGAGATGGACACTTCTTGACTGGCAAGACGAAACTCAAACAGTGAAAGTGAGTTGTTCAAAACCTTTCTTTTTAGTAAACTCTGTGTTCACAAACAATGTTCTCAATGCTGGAGTTCATGTGTAGAGACCCAGACGATACTTCCAGCAAAGTTTCATGGTGTGTCAGGTCTTCTTAGTGTTGTAAAAATATAGATTTTGATGCGCTCAAAGTTATGCCCCTAGTTCTCCCATTCAACGGCTCGTTTGTCGTAATTATGCTTTTAGATACAAGTTTGTCTCGTTTACAGTAAAAAAAACAGCCCAGGTTGCATTTTGGCAACAGTTATCATTTAATGTTCACATTGTAAATTAGAATGGCACCATTTTATGAGACACAAATGACAATTATATTAACTACAAATGTGTAACTAGGTATGCGGTGGGCCTCCTCATGAAAGCTAATGTTGGGTTCATTGGCTTTATGTGATTCGCCATTGCTGTATGTTTTGATACACGTACCACTGGGGCTCACTGCGACTGCTTTCTGGCTGTGTGGCGTATTATGAAGGCATCTCTTCAACTTCTGTACGTACAGTGGGCGGGTTTGACTGTTTATGGGTCCTGGATCTTCTCCCATTTCAATTAACTTGTTTCTGAGTTCCCGGTCAGTTAGGCCACTTACTCCAACATCCCTCTCCTGTTTGGGATGGTAGCTTTCTGTGCTACGGTCTGGACTTGAAGACCCAAGCTGAGGGGAGCGCCAATCATAAAGAAGTGTGTCTTCCGAGTTACTGGTGCTCATGCTAGAGCTGAAGGAGGTATTGGCCGTTGGGGGAACATGGGTCTCAATGAGCTCATGGCCCTCTTCAGTGTCAGTATAAAGGTATTCCACAGGTTCATCCTCTGTATCAGTAGTTCTGGGCTGTCCACCAGCTGTGCAAGAAAGGTTTGCCAGCGCCTGTCGAGACAAGCGGCCTGACAGTCGGCTCATGCTATACCGAGGAGTACATCCGGAGCGGCCTGGATTGGCACCTGGATTCTTGTGTGCTTTTGGGGATTCAAACGTCAAACTGGAGGCGGATTCTGAGTCATCTACCTGGAATGCCAAAGACGTATTACTGGACTCTTTGTCTCCTACAGGAGTAGAGATGATCCGTGGCGCTCCTGTTGCGGTTCTCTGAGCTTCTTGCATATCGGTCGAACGTTCAGGAGTGGTTACCTCATTACCAGCCTCACTGACACTCGTTTCCAGTGGTGATTCAACAATCCTTTCAGAAATTAACACCGTGTCAGCCATGCTGTCAGATAAGATTAGTGTGTCAGCTTGGCTTTGACCATCTGAGCTTATAGATAACTTGAGAGAGCTCAACTGTGAGTCAACATCCTCCATTTTGTCTTCTTCATCAAGACTGTGTTTCGACATACCGTAAGGTGACTTAACTGTGTTGCGGCGCAAACGGGTAGCGGTGGGTAGCGTCTCTTCAAAGAGGCAAGAGCTGGTTTGAAAAGAAGCCAATTTTTGGCTCATTCTCTCCGAATGACGACTCAATCTGGACCTTGTTCTCCCAGTGACAAAAGGACTTGGAATACTATCACTTTCAGTACTGGTCACCGTACCAGCATCTCGGCCAGTTGCTGATAAACTAGATGGTTCAATATGACTCCTGACTGCTTCTTTCAGCTGTCTGTTTCCATCATCACCAAAAGTAGGGCTTTGTTTTCTAACACTGAAGCCACACTGCTCTACGGTCGAATCTGATTTGTGGGCACAGGGTTTGGTCGAAGGTGGACTTCCTCTGTTTCCAGTGCTGGGACTCTGGTACGGCTCACTGCCACAGCTGTTGTACTCGCTGGATCCACTACTGATGTGGGGCTGAATGATGCTCTTAAATTCATCATCATCTTCATCATCATCATTAAGCTGTACAGGCCCCACAACGGTCTTATCAAATTCATCTTCCATTGTGTCCACTTCTTTGGAAAAAATGAACACATCGTCAGGAGACGTGACATCGATTCCCTGATTCTGTAACACAGTTGCCATACGTTTAGTATCTAGGAAATCAGAGTATTGAGAAAGATCCAATGTAAGATCACTAGACCGATCGAGAAAGAACTGCTGATGATCATCTGGGCTGATAGCAGGTAAATAATCGATACTTCCTCTGAAGCTGACACTCTTCCGGTTTTCCCGTTGAGACAAAACAGGGATATTCTGAGTCTGCATAACATCACAGTCACTATCTGCAGCTTGATGCTGATTTGTGGACACTACCCCTGGATTGTTCTTATTGTTCACAGCAGGCAGACAAGTACTGGACAGCATCGGTAACTCCTTACACATTTCATCGGTACTGCAAACAGGAGAATCATGCGACTCCAGATCCGATATATCTGAGAGCCAGAAGGCCTGACTTTCTCTGTTCAAAGGTTTTCCACTGACTCTACAAGTGCTGGTATAAGAGGACAGACGTGTGCTGCTCAACGGTTCTGCTCCGGGGGGAATAAGCATTGATGTTTCTGGACTGAACGAGCTGTCACTCATGGACTGTCCAGAAAGCATTGCTAGGGAAAAAGAAGTTAAAAGATTAGTTCTTCTTCCACAAATGATAGATAAAATGCTGTATTATCTCTGACTTTGACGGCAAACTTCTGTTGTAGAAGCTTGATAATTAACCCGAATAATAACAGCAAATATTCTTACAGTACTGGAATTTGGGTGCGTCTTGTTCCTCTTTGGATGTATGGGATTCATACTCTTGAAGAAGACTAGCACATTTACTGTTCTCCTCCTGCTCTGCCAGATCAGATGGTTTATTCCCATCCTAGAAATAAAGCAGTTAACACTTTAATTTTCTAAGGTTCCCAACTTGATATAAAACACAGACATAAATATAGATGATTACAGCAGGTCTACATCTATACAGGTCAGTACTGGAGATGGTAATGCACTGAATAATTTACTTGATCTGTGAGGTTTGGGTTTCCTCCATTCCTTAGGAGTAATCTGAGATTCTGAAAACACCCCCAAGATGCAGCAATATGTAAAGGAGTCAGATCTTCAGTAGTCCTAAAACAAACCAACCAAACAAACAATAAACCGTCACACCAAAAGGTAGCATTACAAGCAAGATCATATTATGGTAAAAATATTAAAACCTTTGTAGACATTACTTTGAGAAACAACGCTGATATTATCCAATACCCCCAGCAACACAGAAAATACAATACACCATTCTTAAAAGACATGGTGGTTCCTATTACTGTATAGTTGGCCGATTGAAACACTTTTTTTAATGAAATGTATATGCTTCTATATAGGGTAAAACAAGCATAAAACACAAACTTGCAAAAAATAAAATGGAAACGGCTGAAAAACCTTTTACAACATCAGAGAAAGAAAGAAAAAATGTACACAAAATACTGCTGTAATATTGCTATAAGACATTTTTCACAATGCAGTATGGCTCAAACTATGTTTTACAGTTGCTAACAGCATATTTCCATGCTAACTGTCAGGAGGTGTTGTTACTGTAGCTCATGCAGTTTAACAATAACTTACTATAGAGTGGCACTATGGGATTTTGTGAGCTTCATTCAGGTTTTAAATCCAGTTGACCAGAGGAGCATGAGAACGACTGAAGGCAAGTTCCAGATTTCACTATGTTTCTCCATAGGACACATAACATTTGTTTAGTAAAGAAATGAAAAACATCAGAATGTAAGTGTAATATGGCTGCATTCTCATTTATTTTGCCAGTTTTCATTTCTTGTCAGCCTACTAAACTGTAATCTCAGACACTGAACACATCCTGGATGGACCACCTAGAGGTTCAGTAACACCCTAAAACCGAGTTACACTACAGATCATATAGAGGTTTTCCAAGACGGGTTCCAATCGGCATAGGCCTCACAAGGGTCAATCAACGAGGTTTTGCACTCGTTCTGTGTGTCAGGTGCAGAAACAAGCTTCAAAAAACAGATGCATGAGTGCTGCCAGCATTGCTTTAGCGGTTGCATGAATTACTGGAACCATGTCCTGTGGTCTGATGAGACTATCAGATAAACTTGTTTGGCTCAGATGGTGTCCAGCATGTGTGGCGATGCCCTGGTGAGGAGTACCAAAAAATTGTGTTGTCTACAGTCAAGCATGGTGGTGGTCATCATGGTCTGGGGCTGCATGAGTGCTGCTGGTTCTGGGGAGCTGCAGTTCATTGAGGGAAACATGTTTTCCATTATGTACTGTACATTCTGAAGCAGAACATGATGCCTTCCCTCCAGAAACTAGGCCGAACAGCAGTTTTCCAACATCAGGGCTCAACATTAAGGCTTGTCCGCTTGTCCGGGACAAGTGGATTTTGTGAAAGGGCAAGTGAAAGAGGATTTTACTTGCCCGACCGGACAAGTAACCCGATTAAAACATTAATTACAAAAAATAACTAGCGCAGCAACGAAACTTTGGTGAGAATAATTCTGATTTTATTACTTAAGATGACTGAAAACGGACAGTATCAAGTATCAAGCTCGTGCAGGCTATCTGACTCACGGAAAATCAACACTAATAGGCTCAACAGCAGACACAAGGAAACAAGCATGAACAAACATACTGCGGTAGGAAAGCACCATTACGATTGCAAAAGTGACATTGATTTTATACAACAGTAGTTCAATAAACTAGTAGCTAATATTAACTGACTTACATTTTAGACACATCATTAACCGTTTTTGCTAACGAAAATAGTTCTAAGCAAAGCAACAGCAGAACAGTCGTAAATCTCCGAGCAACACAGCGGTATTTCAGTACTGAATGATTTAGCATTTTTTTAATGAATCAGGTGAGTCAGTGAACGAACTGGTTGAATCCATCTATGGTTGAATCCGTGACTCGCTCATTAAGACAGTGACTACTGCCACCTATTGGTGGTTCGGGTTTATATTTAAAAGGTATTGCATTTTTCCAACATTTTAGATTTGTTTAAAAAAGTAAAACATTCATCTTATTACATTATTTATGTATTTGCAATTTTACTGTGTAAATGCATTTTTTGGAACCTCTTATCTTCATTAAACAGTCTTAAGTAAATACAGTTAAATGTCAATTTCATTGCAGGCTTGGTTTTTCCTGTGCAATGGAAAGATGGAGTTTGTTGATACTGATTTAATTTGTGCAACCATACAGAGTCTAATTATTCTAATTTGATGTACTGATAAAATTTAAGAATTTGATGTGAATGATGACACACACAGTTAGTAAGGTTAGGAAAATAAAGTTAAAAAGTGTCCTAGAAATCAATTTAAGCCAAATATCACAAATATTCAGATTAAAGTAAGACCTTATAGAGTAGTGATGAGACTATAGCTTCAGAATGGATGACTTTACAGCAAAAAAAGGCATTTTTTTGCCCCGGACAAGTACATTTTTCACTCGGACAAGTGAATGTCTAATTGTCAAAGCTTAATGTCAAGCCCTGTGATAACGATCCCAAACACACCACCAATTTTTTTATAAAATAATTGTATTTTTAATACTTACATTTTATGTTAAAATATAACACTATTATTTTATTATTTTGTTTATTATTTAAAAAAAAATACTAAATAAAGTGCAGTAAGTATTATTATCACTATCATTAATTTATTATTTTTTTTATAAAAATTATAAAAAAAAAAAAAAAAACATTTATTAGCTTCCACATTTAAAATCTTTAAAATCCCAGTAATTTTCATCAGTAAGGCACATTATCTCTAGCATTCTGCCAGCATGAAATCGGACAGAGATGAAATAGTGCGGTAAGAACACATTCATTTAAATGAATTATAGCATTTATTTCAATAAATTATTGATCGAGAGAGAGAGAGAGAGAGAGAGAGAGAGAGAGAGAGAGAGAGAAGGCAAGAGAGAAAGAGAGAGATGACAGTTGTGCGTGTTACCTGAATGCTGCGCGTCTTTCTCTACAAACAACTAATTAATTCAAAAACCGTTGCTGAGGAATATAATGTAGCGATCTAGTATCTAGGCTACTTTATTAACAGGAATCGCTGGGAAGCAATGACAACAAGTGTATGTATGTGCGCAGCGCAATGCGATCTCTCTCTCTCTCTCTCTCTCTCTCTCTCTCTCTCTCTCAGTGTGCATTAATTAAAGCAGCACATTAATATGGACGATCATTAAACTGACTTGGAATTACCTGTGCATTAAACGGTTTTACTGTATACCTGCCAGCCAAGCAGAATCCATGAAATACGAACAGTCTGACCTGCCCACAAACACCTCCACTAGTTAGTGTGTTTACATCATGTCCAGAAGACTCTGTGTTAGGTGAAAGCAAGTTTGTTTTCATTGCCGAAAGATGATGATGTGAAGAATCAGTGGTGAAAATACATTTTCTCACAATACCACGGCAATACAGTTCGAACCTTTGGATTCTAATCCTCTTTATCTGGACTAACAAGCGTCTTCAAACCGCAACCTGTAAGTACGATTGATACGTTAAGTGTACATTCTCAGTTGACTGCTCAAAATAAAAAAAATTTTTAGCCAAAATGTGATGCAGCTTCAGGTTTCCAGATTAAGCACAGTAATCATGTCTTGCTAAAATAGTTTTGATTAGGGGTGGGACGATACAGGTAACTCACGATTCAATTCTGTGGCGATATGTGGCCCACGATAATGATAATATCACGATTCGCGATATCTACGATATTCAATATATTGGAAGAAATTTCATCAACGATATATCACGATATATGTGACTGGAAAAGAAAAAAAATACCCATAATAAGGAAATCTTATGCATTTATTAATGCCAACATTTCCAACATTGTGCAAAGAAATATGCATTTGCATAATAACTCACTGCCTCCTGGTCTTAAATGTAAACACTGTACAGCTAGACAGATAAAAATGCATTCACATTAAAAAACAAGGTAACACTTTACAATAAGGTTCTTTAGTTAACATTAGTTAACCACATTAGTTAACATGAACTTATAATGAACTGCACTTATACAGCATTTATTAATCTTTGTTAATGTTAATTTCAATATTTACTAATACATTATTAAAATCTTGTTAACGTTAGTTAATGCAATGTGAACTAACATTAACTAACAATAACCAACTGTATTTTCGTTAACTAACGTAAATGAACATTAGTAAATACAGTAACAAATGTATTGCTCATGGTTAGTTCATGTTAGTTAGTACATTAACTAATGAACCTTATTGTAAAGTGTTACCAAAAACAACATGAACATTAACTAACATGTGTAAACCATGATACTGAAAGGCCAGTAGTAAGTTACTGTAAAGTGCTTTATGTTAACCTGGACAGTGGTCTCATCAAGGCATATTCTTCTTGAGGAACACTAACTGATCAGCATGCTCAACTAGCGGGTGGGTCTTTGATTTGTTTTTCGTTATTTTCCGCCATTCTTCTCACTTCTCTTTTTTCTGAGCTTCTTCTCTGTTGTTGTTAGATAACTTGTGTTCTTCACTGGCCGCTGCTTCCGCCACTTTACCCCTGTTTACTCGAACAGCGCCCCCCGCAAACAGAATGGTAGATGTTGGGTAGTGACAGTGACACTGACAACGGGTAAATTAATCATTTTGTGTTGTAGTAAAATATCGATATTGGCCGTTAGTGTATCGATTATTTATTGCGACAGAGAGCACAACAATATATTGCAATATCGATTTTTTTTCCCACCCCTAGTTTTGATAGTTCACCGTGAACCCATTATTTCCTAAGAATGTGTTTGTTATGTAGGTTAAAGCGAGAGAGACGAGCGAGTTATTAGGCCGGTGCGCCTGCAAACCCTATTGTTTCATCAGTTAGTCACATAAGCACTCGGCTAACGTATCCACCATTATTGTTTTGTGTAGTGTTTACAGTTTAGCAGCTAAACTTTAGCTGTGGGCACATTGTTTTTATGGGCATGATGTTTTTTAATGTCATGAATTATATTATTGTTTTATGTAAAGGTGCATGCTAGGATTGCCAGGTTCTCACAACAGAAGCCGCTCAATTGCTACTCAAAACTAGCCCAATCATGTTTGGAGGGGGGTCTCCCATTAAAAATTGCATTCCAGGATGTAAAAGGCTTTTTGTCCCCTGGTGAATTCACATTCCAGGGGCTAAATATGACATCATTGGGGTCGCTTTAACCCGCAACAGCAAAAAACAACGCAGAGTAGGCGACACAGATGGTAGCGCTCGCTAATAGGGGTGGCACGGTTCACAAAACCCACGGTTCGGTTCGTATCACGGTTTTAGGTCTCGGTTTTCGGTTCTGTACGGTTCTTTTTTATTTTTATTTTTTTTATCTTTAACACTCCAGAAATTTACTTTGGCATATGATATGTAGCTTGATTATCCACAATTTAGGATACATTATAAAAAAAAAAAATGTTATATCATGTAAACATGCTCAAACTGAATTGGACTTGACTTTAAGCACATTATTGGGACCATCTCTGAGGAAAGCTAGATTTTGATACAGCAAGAGAAAATACATTGATGACATGCTTTTCATTTATTTGGCAATAAAAGGAGAATGTTTACTGCTATCTCTACAGGAATTGATGTGCCTTTTTAGCACACAAAGATTGAACTGAAGAATTAACTTGCATTTATCAAACTGCCAACTTCAGTGTAGCTCTTACAAAAAAATGATCTTTTAAAAGAAAAAGAGAGGAAATCCTTAAGCTCTGTCTTTTAAACAAGTGATTGGTTGTTTCATGTCACATGACCTGCGGTGCGCTTGCGGCATTCTGAAAAGTTGAGATGTTTCAAAGTTCCTTTAAGGGTATTCTATAGTCTTTGGATGGTTTTATCTCGATGCGGCACGGACGCGCCTGGAAAAAAAAAAAAAAAAGAGCGTGGCGCACCGCGTCGCTTCCATTATGAGCACACATACTGCGCGTCTACATCTGAAATGACGAACTTGAGCGCGCAAAAGATGCTACATGTGAACGGCCCCTTATATGACGCTGGCGCATCCTCCAACTCAGGGCAGCCTTCCTTATCTCTCCCACTTGCCATTTCTACACGTGACGTAACCTGCAGCACTCCACTTTTACTGTCTGAATGTCCACACACACCTCTTATTTCCCGCAAAAAGGACACTCACTACGTGCACGAGGCTACATTGCGCATGCGTTGAACCGTGTGACGCACACACGCTCTAGGGGTCGACCGATATGTGTTTTTCAGGGCCGATGCCGATACCGATTATTACCGATCAAATGCACCGATAAACGATATTTTGAACCGATATGTGTCTAGTGTAAAAATGTAAATTTGTCTAATTAATAATAACAAGAGCTCTGACAAGAACTTTCTTTGAATGCTTTCAAACATATCTTTAATTCTGAGAACTGTTAATAATAACAATATTAAATAAACATTAATATTAATAATAATAATGACGTAAAAAAGTGCAGGGAGCAGGGAGCTAAACAGCTTGGGGAAATATAACTATTTGGCTTCAAATTATTTACATGTTAGAAATGTTTTAAATGTAATAGCATAAGCTATAATCATTTCTCATTAATTATTTTCTGATGGCTAAATCCAATGAGGTGACTATCCAATTCATCATCTAATGCACATCAATTGATTAGCTTAAAAATGCACAATGTGTTATATAAGTGTTAATAATTTAATTCTTCATTTTAGAAGATGTTAAGAAGACCTTTTCATGAAACTATAACATTAATAGCCTATTATAGGCACACTCAGTTCCATAGCCTAAATGTCTCTTTTTTTTTGTTATCCTAACCTAGGCCTGTGACACTACACATTTCCATTAGTTTTAATTTACAGTACAGTGCAAATGGAGGCATAAAAACATTCATTTATCTTTTAATCAAATAAGTTATTTTTTTTACAAATGAGTTTACCAATAAAAAAAACATGGAAAACATCCGATCAGAATGCGTCCCCGACTGCCTCTTCTATTCTATGCGCCTTATAATGCAGTGCGCCTTATATACAGGGCCGGCCCTGTACATCTGGGGGCCCTAAACAGGATAATTTTGGGGCCCTGCTTTGCAGTGAATACTAGTGGAGTATTGCCAGTAGCCAGGTTTCCATCCAAAGATTTTGTTTGTGGAAAAAAAACACAAAACAATTTAGCGCTTTGGAATTTTTACAGATATAGCTGATGGAAATGCATTATCGATAAAATTTCTCATGTGTCGTCATAATCTTTTTCCGTTTAACTTTAGCGCATAAATTCTAAATCCATACTTCAAATGTTGCAAAAATCTGTTTGGAAGCACTTTTTTGTAGAGAAAAGGGGCTTTGCTACGTTGCAAGTTAAAATGTATTCATTTTGTTCTGAACGATCTTGTTTTACGTGGATACTGGAATGATAAGTACAACATTTTAAATGAACTTGTTTTGACTTGTTAGTAACTTTTTATATTTTTGTTCTGCTTGTGTTATGAGTATTGTTCCATTCAATTTAAAGATTTGTTCTGAAATAAAAGGGGGAAAATAGCAGGTTTTTCAGTATGTTTGGCTGACTGTATTTTATTATGACAATGAAGCTGCATTGTCAAGTTAGTAATGCTTAACCCTCTGGGGCCCGAGGGTGTTTTGGGGCCCTGAAGAAGTTTTGACATGCCTTGACATTTGTGCTTTTTTCAGTATGTTAAAAACATATTAACTGCGTGCAGGAGGCGCCAACACGATCACTTGATCCCCCCCATATATATTTATTTTATATATAGCTGTATAATGTTCTCCTCCATTCGCAGAAGCGCTGCAGGTGTGTGACCATGTGAATCCTCACACTCTGTTGTTTATGCTGCTTTTTGCGTGTATAAAATTAATCCATGAAAAACAAATTTAGGTACTTTTAATGGGTCACAGCCGCGTATTAATTAAAATTTAATTTAATTGTAATTTAACAATCTTGTAAGTTAACGTTTAAACATGTCTTACCGACCGTCGGTTGTCAGGAGAAATAAAATAACCAAAATAAACATTCCCATTTCTAAATAAAAGTTTATCAGAAAAATGATAATAATACAACTGCTTCTGTTTATGATTATTGTTGATGATCAAGCAAATAGTCTATAACAAAGTACAAAAAAAAAAAAAAAAAACTCAAGACACTTGTTAATAAAAATTAGCTAATATACAATTTAATATTAGGTTTTGTTTCAAATGGATAAAGAACAGGCTACTAGCCTATATATTTTACGCAATATAGATGAAATGATGAATGGAAACAGCTCAAGGGCAGTTTTTTTTTTTTGCGATACACCAAAACTTATGCGACAGTTCGTTTTTTTACACATATTCTCTTTGTCGACAACAAAACAGTGCAAAAACTGGATGGAAACTTGGCTAGTGACAGCCACGCGCTTTGCAACATAATGACTCAGACCACTAGTGGGGGCCCCCTAGTGGCGGCGGGGCCCTAAGCAGCCGCTTAGTTCGCCTATAGGGAGGGCCGGCACTGCTTATATATGATAATAGTTTTAACCTTTTCACACGAGTTTAAAATATTCTATCTAACCCCAAAGAGTGACCCACTGTTTCCATGGTGACGCGTCATGTGACACCGCAGCCACAATAGCACTGTAAAGACACATGGATCGCTTTTATTTCGTTTTTCCTTTTTTATTATTAATATTCACAAGCATGCTCACTATATTATGAAATATCTGATATTCCGATTTTGAAATATGTGCAAGTAAATGTATTTAAAAGTCCAAACACTTTTATAATGACCGCGTTAGTTAATCTGTACCGGGTGATGGGCGCCGCCATGTTTGTTCGCGCTGAATCCGAGCTGCGGGATTTACAACACGCAAATTCATCCTCTCCTCGCGAAAGACATTAAAGTAAGTCTCTGGTGAGCTGGGAGAAGAGGAGTGTGCACTTTATAGTTACCTACACAATCTGTATATGATATCAATAAAATATGTTGTCAGATTATATTTGTAGGATCATTATTGCTGCTTCCATAGACATCAGAGTGTATTTATACAAACTATAAATGTATGGTTTTGCTAGTACTTGTGTACTTAAATGTCTGAAGCCTAAAATAAGCATTATATGGTTGAAAACACTGAATAGTTGTGATAATATGACAAGCACTCCGATCTGGCTCAGCGCCAGCCAACGCACCAAAACCGATTTGAATTCAGCAGCTGATGACGTGATGCGGCAAACGTTCGAACACACCGGTGTGATCGTACGCATCAGGGACCAGCCAAGACAAATCACACCGGTGTGATCGAACGTGCTAAAGGGTTAAAATAGGCCATTCATTGAAGATGCGTCTTATAATCCGGTGCGCTTTATAGTGCGGACAATACGGTATATGACTGGACTCCGCGATTCCGTCCGTGTTTTCCGCATCCGGGAAATCAAGATAACATTGAGGTGTTTTTGCAACTTCACCGTAAAGGATTGTGAATTACTGAAACACAATCAACGTCTGCTGCTGAACTACCTTTGAGAGACAACTGATTACTGTCGCTCGCTGCTCGCAAGCCCAGCAAGCGTTCTGTCTGTGTCTTCCGTGCCTTCAGCCTTCGAGTTGATTGGTCGGGCTCGCGACTCCCAACAAATCAGATGCGCGGTGGGCGGAGACTGCTCTAGGGCACAGAGTGGTGAGCTTTGACAGGCTGCGTCGGAGCCAAAGAGCGCATTTCAAAATTAAATTATTTTTATCAGCAAATCGGTTTTGAAAATAACCAATTCCGATAATCGTAAAAATGCTTAATATCGGCGCCGATAATCGGTCGACCCCTAACACGCTCCAAACCGAGACAAGCGAACCGAACGGTTGGGTTGTTTTTTCATGTACCGTGCCACCCCCACTCACTAACTTGCTCAAGTACTCCTCTCTGTACCAATCACAACAGGCTTGGACAGCTGACCAATCAATTACTTCAATTACTGTCATTTCTGATCATACAGATAAAAGCAGTACATCAATCTAATCTGTAAATGGTCTACTTTTATTTGTATATACTCACAAAAACAAAAAAATTGTGATTTTGCAAAATAAAGAAAACAAACAGGGTGTGTTGTCTGCCGCGTTGATCTCTGTCATCATCTTCATTCAGAAACGTGTCATTCAAATAGACTATAACTCAGCCAATACACAACACAGAGACATGAGCAGTATGTCTAGAGAAAGCTTGATATGTATACTTTTAAACGAAAGAAGTTTTATCGAAAACAAATATTCTGTGATAAAGTAATCCATATGAAACCAACGCGATGTCCAGTCTATACGAACAGAGCTAATTATATTTAATTCAATCACGCCCACAAGCTACGTTTGCGTTCATGCGACGCGTACGTTTCACTAAACTGAAACTAACCTGAACAAACTGTGCTTCAGCGCTGATAGTGAGGAGCTGGCTCTGCCCGATCGCTGCTTCATTCCACTTTGCAAGTATTTTTCGTCGTGAAGAGTCGCAGGGTAACGTTCATCATCACTACAACACTGCCTTTATGGTTCTGGCTTTTGTTCACACAGCGCTCGTTCCTGTAATTTTCCAGAATCAGTGCGCATTGTGAAAGGGGCTTTACTGAAGCAACAGTTATGTAGCTTACTGCATTAAAACATTAATGATCATTCTGAAATATCCTGTTGAGTATCAGCAGGCTAGGCTCTCTCTATTGCTCTGAGCTCGCTTACAGCATACATGACGTAGTTAACTGTGATTGGCCTGGCTGTGCGTCACTCAGAAAACAACAGGCCAATCAGAAGAGAGGCTCATGAATATTAATTAGATGGGCCAAAATCAACAAAATTTACAGCTCCTTTATAAAAAGGAGCTGTAAAAATACATTGAGATGGATTTTAGCGCTTATACCGCAAATATATATTCTTAAGGAAATCAACAACTAAAATAAACCTCCAGAAATGAGTACAATATGGGACCTTTAACGTTTACCTTGATCAGAAGAAAAACGCAATGAGACGCAAATCCAGCAGGAGGAGACATTTACATGAGTAAGTCATTATGAAGTATGTGTCATTTCATTGCATCTAAATGTCTCACGATGCCAAAATGTTTTTAATGTTCTAGAAAACAATGCTATATAAAAGTAATAATCTTTACGCTGAAACATTGAATGAAATAATCAAAGAATATTTAGACAACATGTATTGTATAACACATACTAAGCATGCTTGTATTTATGACTCTAAAATCATATTTCTTTATATTTTAATTTATCATATAACAATGATTAGTCGATGACTACAAAATCATAATACATATTATATATATATTTTTTTTCCTTTTTTTTGTATAGGCTTTATATATAAAGAGTTTGATACTCTTGATATTAACATGCTCACAGATGTTTTTTTGTTTTTTTTTAGTGATCTGAAACCTGTTCAGCAGATGAATCCCGCTAATGCTGCAAACTGTTTTCCTCTGAGACCAACTTCAGATGTTCAACTACACTGATATTCTAGTGTAAAACAAAGTCCTTGACTAGTGATGAATTTTGTAATGACTTAAATATCAATATTTACTTGTTGAACGGAATTCAGAAACAGTTTTCAGAAATGCCACAAAGTGTGGTTAGATCAGGGAGCTCAATAATGTGTCTTTGACCTTCATTATGTATGTTTTGATTATACTGTGTTGTAAACAAAAATACAAATAATCTAAAACTCCATTCTTTGAATTTTCTCACATTGTTCCTTACCTAATGGTCACATTCACTCATTGATGGGGGAGCCATTAAGGAGGGCTCTTTGTCTCTCAGGTGGGAATTGCTAAATATTCATGGGTCATTGCCACTCCTTCGAATATTCCCTTTCGATCACAAAACGTTTTAGAAAATTTACATCAATATATTGTTTTCTCCAAAGGAGTGAGCGAGATGATTTTCACATCATTTGGTTGAAAAAATTCTAGCCTACCACATCCCATTCTCAAAAGTCTTGTGAACAAATGTTCTCTATGTGTTTCATGGCCTAATTTCAGTGACTTCATTACATTATTTTTAAACTAACCACGCATAAACGTTTTCTCATAAACACAAACATGTACATTCATGTTGCTTACATATTATTGTAGCCCAATTTGTGCTGATTACAATGTAATCAGATTTTAGCCATTAACATGTTTTTGAAATTCTGAAAAAAAAAAAAATCACAAATGTCAGGGCATGACAAAACTATAGGACCCCAAAACACCCTCAGACCCCAGAGGGTTAAGGTGTAACAGAACAGTTACTTTTAGAATAACTATTTGTAAAAATAAACCCACAAAACAAGATGAATTTAACATACGATTTTTTTTTTATTAAAACATTGTAAAACCAGCCTTTTTCCTGCACCAAAAGGTCTTTACATTCAATGTTTTCAATACATTAAAACAATATGTTCTTACAACAATTAAACCATCATAATGTTTACATTTACATTTAGACATTAAGCAGACGCTTTTATCCAAAGCGACTTACAGAAGAGGACAATGACAGCTATCAAAATCAACAAAAGAGCAATAACATGCAAGTACTTTGACAAGTCTCATTTAGCCTAACGCAGTACACGTATCAAGGTTTTTTTAATTATATAATAAAGAAAAAGAGGTGTGACATGTGTTCTTTTTGGCTAATTAAAAATTAATCTTACAGCTGCATTTTTAATTAATTGTAAAGGTTTGATAGAACTGGCTGGAAGACCGGCCAAAAGAGCACTGCAATAGTCCAGCCTGGACAGAACAAGAGCTTGAACAAGGAGTTGTGAAGCATGTTCCGAAAGAAAGGTGCCTGAACTTCCTGATGTTGAATAAAGCAAATCTGCAGGACCGGGCAGTTTTAGCAATGTGGTCTGAGAAAATCATGATCATCAATTACAACTCCAAGATTTCTGGCTGTTTTTGAAGGAGGTATGGTTGATGTGCCTAACTGGATGGTGAAACTGTGATGAAACGATGGGTTTGATGGAACCACAAGCAGTCTGTCTTGGCAAGGTTGAGTTGAAGATGATGGTCCTTCAACCAGCAAGGAATGCTGACATCTGAGCAGCTATCATTGGATCATCAGGATGGAATGAGAGATAGAGTGGAGTGTCATCAGCACAGCAGTGATATGAAAAGCCATGTTTCTGAATGACAGAAGCTAGTGATGCCATGTAGACAGAGAAGAGAAGTGGTCCAAGAACTGAGCCCTGAGGCACCTCAGTAGTTAGATGTTGAGACTTGGACACTTCACCTCTCCAAGATACCCTGAAGGACCTGCCTTTGAGGTAAGACTCAAACCACTGGAGAGCATTTCCTGAGAAGCCCTTTGCCAATAGGGTTGACAGGAGGATCTGGTGGTTAACCACATCAAAAGCAGCGGACAGATGGGTTTTTTAAGTAGTGGGGTTATACGAGCCTGTTTAAATGCAGAGAGAAAAACACCAGTGTGAAGGGATGTGTTAATAATGTGAGTGAGTGCAGGTACAACTGCAGGAGAAATGGCTTGAAGGAGATGAGATGGAGTAGGATCCAGTGGACAAGTAGTAGGATGATTAGAAAGGAAGAGTTTGGAGACTTCTGCCTCAGAGAGTGAAGAGAAGGATGTGAATGAGTGTTGTTTGCTGGTAAGATGTGCTTGACAGATTGTGGTGTGGAGAATTGAACACTAATGGTTTAGATTTTATCAATTAAGAACTTGGCAAAGTCGTCAGCTGTTAGAGTTGATGAAGGAGGGGGAGGACAAAGGAGGGAGGAAAATGTTTAAAGAGCATGCGAGAATTAGACAAATTGTTAATTTTGTTATGATAGTATCTCCTTTTAGCAGTGGAGATATCAGCAGAGAAGAGAGGAGTGACCTGTACACGTTGAGGTCAGTAGGATTTTTTTATTTGCGCCATACCCTTTTAGCAGCCCTGAGCTTAGAACAATGTTCACAGAGAACATCAGAGAGCCAAGGGGCAGAAGGGGTGGTATGGGCTGGCCTGGTCTAAACAAGATGTAGGAGTGGAGCAGAAAGCATCAGTAGCACTTGTGACGGGAGTCCCGAGGATCAATCAGCGTCGCCCTGGCAACACACAAGCAACACCTATAATCAGACGGTTTGAGACATACAAGCGAGTTCTATCTCCGATGAGGCGTGAGACTTACCTGATCTTTGTGTCGCTCTTCCCGCAGACTCGCCGTGACCGCCTGGTCCCCCACTTCCGGGTTCCGCTCACCGGGGTTAAAGCACGTCCTTTGCACCAACCCCTTTTGCTGGCCACCGTCACTGGGAAGCACCGTCAAGGAAGGAATCACCCTGCACCGAAAGCCGACGACATCACCTCCTCACTCACCCGTATTGTTCACTTTATTAAGCCTGTTAATAAAACTCACCCTCCGGGGCTCACTCAACTCTTGCTCTGTCGTTGTTATTCCCCCGCCCAGCCACAAGGTGGTGGAGAATGCGGGCAAGTTTCCGGGCCTGAGAACACCGACGAGCAAGAGTTTGTTTACATCGCCATCTTGCCCCGCTGCTCACTTCTGGTTGTTTTTTTTCAGGCGCGCTCCTCCCCGTCGGCATGGAAGATCTGGTGAAACAACTCACTGAGGTTAGCGTCCGTCAGCAGCAATGTTTTGAGCTACTTACTGAACAGCATGGCCAAATTCAAGAATATTTGGCCGAACTACGTTTACCGGCTACTCAAAACGTCCCCCTTCCGGACCCACGAGTCACCGCAGCTCGGCTACTACCCAAGCTAACCGCAGATGATGACATTGAGGCATACCTTAAGATGTCTGAATCGCTCGCACGCACGCCCGGAAGGCACCGTTGTTGTCGGGTGAGGCCCAACGGGCGTATTTTTCTTTACCAGCTTCCTCTCAAAACAATTATAATGAGTTAAAAAAAGAAATATTGGGTCGGCTCGGGCTTTCCGCGACCGCTGCCGCCCAGCGCTTCCATGACTGGGAGTTTAAAACGCGGTTGAAAGTCCGCGCCCAGGCCGCAGATCTGATGCGGTTTGCCGAGCACTGGCTGTTAGAAGATTCACCCTCCCCAGCTCAAGTCGCCGAACGGGTAGTGGTCGATCGGTTGCTGAGAGTGCTACCTCGCTTGATGAGGCAGGCCGCCGGCATGAGAGGGCCCAAATCCATCGCGGAGGTGATTGAAGCAGTGGAACTGGCAGACGCTACCTATCATCGGGAGGCCGGGGAGCGAGTGCAGCAGTTTCCCCGGAGGGTGAACCAGGAGCGACGGCCGCTGGGGGGCACCCCACGACCAGTACACAGGCCGTCCAGCCCCCGCGACGAGCCCATGCCCACGGACCCACCGTCTCCGCCCACCAAGGCTTGGATGGTAGGCTGTGTGGTCTATCAGAAAACCCCTCGAGGAGCCCCTACTACGTACGTGAGGGTCCAAGGACGCCGTTATCGGGCCTTGCTGGATTCAGGAAGTGCGGTTTCTCTCGTGCGGCCCGACACCTTGGAGCCCCGACCAGCCCCCAAAGCGACGATGCCGATTACCTGTGTCCATGGGGACACTCGTCAGGTATATACTAACCTTCTTACCTTTCATAAAGGTGGACAGACATGGACCCTGGAGGTCGGAGTTTTAAAGGACCGTCCCGTCCCTATATTACTGGGTCGTGACTGGCCAGGGCTGGACGCCGCCTTGGCCGCCACCGCACGGCCTGCCCGGTCCCGCCGCAAGCCGCACCGCCAGCCATCGCGGGGGCCTGGAAGCCGCTCCAGCCTGATGACATCCGACAGTGGGAGAGAGGGTGAGTCGGCCGGCCCAAACACTAACCTTATCCATGATGTGTTTCAGCAGGTCTCTGGAGGAGGGGATTTTGGAAAAGCCCAAAAAGAAGATGACAGACTTAAAAACTGCTGGCGCCAAGTGCTCATCCTGGAGGGTCTGGAGGGCCAGGAGGTCCTACCAGCTCCTCACCCTCTCCCACACTTCGTTGTACGAAACGGTCTGTTGTACTGCGTCGCGGAGCGACGGGGGGAGGTTAAACATCTTCTGGTGGTTCCTAAAGGCAAAACGGAGATGGTCCTTGAGCTCGCACATGCTCACCCTATGGCTGGTCACCTGGGCGCCCAGAATACTGTACAGCGTATCCGCGACAGGTTCCACTGGCCGGGGCTGGAGGCAGAGGTAAAGAGGTTCTGCCAGGCCTGCCCCAGATGTCAACGTACGTCGCCCCGGAAGCCTCCCCCCAGCCCGCTGATTCCTTTACCTATCATCGGTGAAGTCTCAGACTTTGATAGTTATCCCATGCCCCGAGTGGATGAACTCCCGGAGCACCTGGGAAGGGCTCGGTACATTACAACACTCGACCTCACAAAAGGATATTGGCAAGTTCCCCTCTCCATCGACGCCAGGCCCAAGACAGCTTTCTCAACACCATCAGGCCACTGGCAATACCGGACCCTTCCCTTCGGCCTGCACGGCGCTCCAGCGACGTTCCAGCGCTTAATGGATGTGGTGCTCCGTCCTCATCAGTCTTACGCAGCTGCTTACCTGGACGACGTGGTGGTCCACTCGGAGGCATGGGACGACCACCTGGACCAACTCAGAAGGGTGCTGTCCGAGCTTCGTCGGGCTGGACTGACTGCCAACCCCCACAAGTGCCATCTCGCCTTAAATGAAGCCAAGTACCTGGGTTTTACTATAGGGAGAGGACTTGTCAAGACCCAGGAAAACAAAGTCAAAGCGATCCTGGAAGCCCCAAAGCCGCACAACAAGACCCAGGTACGTGCTTTTCTGGGGTTGGCAGGCTATTACCGTTGTTTTATCCCCAGCTTCTCCTCTATAGCGGCCCCCCTGACAGACCTGACCAGGAAGGGGCAACCAGAACGAGTTTGCTGGACCGAGGAAGCGGAACAGGCCTTCTAACTTATCAAACAGGCCTTAACAACGGAGCCAGACACGGGACTGGGGGCCGTGCTCTCCCAAGTCCAGGAGGGAGAAGAGCATCCGGTGGTTTACATTAGCCACAAGCTGACCCGGGCCGAGAGAAACTACGCAGCCGTGGAGAAAGAAGCTCTCGCCATCAAGTGGGCCGTCCTGGAGCTAAGGTATTACCTATTGGGCCGTAAATTCACTCTCTTTACAGATCATGCTCCTCTACAATGGATGGCCCGGGCCAAAGACACAAACGCCCGTGTCACGAGATGGTTCCTGTCGCTCCAGGACTTCCACTTTGATGTGCGCCACCGGGCCGGTTCCAGCAACACCAACGCCGACGGACTCTTTCGGTCCTGGGCAGCTTATTCAGGTCTGTCAGGGGTCACTCCCCTCCCACCCCCTATTTCCCCTTTCTGTTTCCACCTCCAGGACCAGGACGTCGCTTGGGGGGGGGGGGGGGAGTGTGACGGGAGTCCCGAAGATCAATCAGCGTCGCCCTGGCAACACACAAGCAACACCTGGAGGCACTCACCACAGACCAATCGGTCACGGCCACGGCGGCTTTATAATCAGACTGTTTGAGACATACAAGCGAGTTCTATCGCCGATGAGGCGTGAGACTTACCTGATCTTTGTGTCGCTCTTCCCGCAGACTCGCCGTGACCGCCTGGTCCCCCACTTCCGGGTTCCGCTCACCGGGGTTAAAGCACGTCCTTTGCACCAACCCCTTTTGCTGGCCACCGTCACTGGGAAGCACCGTCAAGGAAGGAATCACCCTGCACCGAAAGCCGACGACATCACCTCCTCACTCACCCGTATTGTTCACTTTATTAACCCTGTTAATAAAACTCACCCTCCGGGGCTCACTCAACTCTTGCTATGTCGTTGTTAATCCACGCCCGGCCACACACTGTTAGCATCAAACGATGAGAACTGTTTAGGTGAAGGAAACGAAGATGAAATCATAGTAGATAGATGGGAGAGTGATAGTGAGTGCAGGTTACGTCGAAAGATGACATGTGGAGTGGTATGTATTGTGCCAGGAACCACGTAGAGGTTAAGAGTGAGGAGGAAGTGATCCGAGGTGTGCAGTGGAGTCACCAGCACATGATCAGTGGAGTAGTGTTGTGTGTAAATAAGGTCCAATTGTTGCTGTAGCTAACACTCTCTTTAGATCAAAGGAGGCCAGCAGAGTGTGGAAGTCTGCAGCTTTAGGTTTATCTAGGTGGATGTTGAATTCTCCAAGCATTCACCTTGTGCTCCTAGGGTGCGATAAACAACTACAAGATTGGTTTTAAAAGGGTGGCTAATAGTAACTGAATATTATTCCAAGGAGCAGTTACTACCCAGAAAAGGTAAAGGAATAAATTTCCAATCATTAGAGATGAGTAGACCAGTACCTCCACCTCTTCCAGTCAGACGAGGAGTGTGGGAACATGAGAAATTATTGGAGAGTGCTGCAGGTGTAGCAGTGTCCTCTGGTTTGATCCAGTCTCTGTCAGGGCCAGCAGGTTTAGCTTTGAATGACTAGTAATAGATGTAATGAAATATGCTTTATTTACTGCATACTGCCAATTCCAGTGACCAATAGAAAAAGAAAGTAGTGTGTTAGCAGACATAGGCAAAGTCTGCAGGTTGTTAGGGTTGCACTGCCTACAGTCGTGGCCAAAAGTTTTGAGAATTACATAAATATTGGAAATTGGAAAAGTTGCTGCTTAAGTTTTTATAATAGCAATTTGCATATACTCCAGAATGTTATGAAGAGTGATCAGATGAATTGCATAGTCCTTCTTTGCCATGAAAATTAACTTAATAAACTTTCCACTGCATTGTTAAGAAGGCTTCAGGGCGTCCAAGAAAGTCCAGCAAGCGCCAGGATGGTCTCCTAAAGAGGATTCAGCTGCGGGATCGGAGTGCCACCAGTGCAGAGCTTGCTCAGGAATGGCAGCAGGCAGGTGTGAGCACATCTGAACACACAGTGAGGCCAAGACTTTTGGAAGATGGCCTGGTGTCAAGAAGGGCAGCAAAGAAGCCACTTCTCTCCAAAAAAAACATCAGGGACAGATTGATCTTCTGCAAAAAGTATGGCGAATGGACCGCTGAGGACTGGGGCAAAGTCACGTTCTCCGATGAAGCCTCTTTCCGATTGTTTGGGGCATCTGGAAAAAGGCTTGTCCGGAGAAGAAAAGGTGAGCGCTACCATCAGCCCTGTGTCGTGCCAACAATAAAGCATCCTGAGACCATTCATGTGTGGGGTGGCTTCTCATCCAAGGGAGTGCGCTCACTCACAATTTTGGCCAAAAACACAGCCATGAATAAAGAATGGTACCAAAACACCCTCCAACAGCAACTTCTTCCAACAATCCAACAACAGTTTGGTGAAGAACAATGCATTTTCCAGCACGATGGAGCACCGGCACAATAATAAGGCAAAAGTGATAACTAAGTGGCTCGGGGACCAAAACGTTGAAATTTTGGGTCCATGGCCTGGAAACTCCCCAGATCTTAATTCCATTGAGAACTTGTGGTCAATCCTCAAGAGGCGGGTGGACAAACAAAAACCCACTAATTCTGACAAACTCCAAGAAGGTATTATGGAAGAATGGGTTGCTATCAGTCAGGATTTGGCCCAGAAGTTGATTGAGAGCATGTCCAGTCGAATTGCAGAGGTCCTGAAAAAGAAGGGCCAACACTGCAAATACTGACTCTTTGCATAAATGTCATGTTATTGTGAATAAAAGCCTTTGAAATATGAAGTGCTTGTAATTATATTTCAGTACATCACAGAAACAACTGAAACAAAGATCTAAAAGCAGTTTAGCAGCAAACTGAAAACTAACAGAAAACTAATATTTGTGTCATTCTCAAAACTTTTGGCCACGACTGTACAGTGTGTGATGTGTGGTTTGCGATTGGTAGTAATAGTAGGGATATGGAAACACATAGTAAGTGTTGATCATAAAAACTGAAACAAGTAAAGTGAAGTGAAGCAAGATGAAGGAAAGAGGATGAATCAAAAGTGATACTTAAGTCTCTTGCTGGTGTCCCGCACAGGTAGAGTCAATGGAATTTACACTCTTCGGTCTTCACACAACGGCTGCCACGGTATAATAACCTCTTTTTATACCCGTCTGACAAAAACTGAAACTGAATTCAGCTGAACACACTTAGCACAACAAAGGGCCAAGCAAGCGCACGACATTGACAAGGTATGCAATCTAGTTATAATGTTAAAGCAAAACAGTGCAAAGGCACAAAACACATATTCTTATTTGGTCCATATGTACTCTAAATTTCATAAAGTTTATCATGCTTGTGTTTATCAGCATCCCATTCATTACAATCAACTGTTAATGCACACTGAAGAAATCTGTTGTTGTATGCTAGAGACATTTGGATCACCTTGATGTTAGACTCTTTTTGTTTTCATGTTGAGATGTTGCTCTGCATTTTTCAGCCAAGCAAGATATACACTCCCACTTGCAGCATCACAAAAGTATTTCTGTAAAATTGGAATAATTTAAAAAAAAATAATAATTTCACATCCATATATCAAAACTATTAACAGGTTAAATGTCAGAGTCAATTATCAATTACAATACTAGAATTGTTCACCCAAAATCTGTCATCAAGTAAGCCTACAATAATTAGTAAAGGCGGCCATGAGTAGTTTTTTAGTTTATGTGCTTTTTTAGATAATGGTCGACCTTCTCCATAGCATTTTAAATTAGCAATATCTCAATAGAATTTAAATAGATTGCACATTTTTCTATCAGCTTTGTGAAAGGAATGGCTCGCACAAATCTTATCACACTTTGTGAGCGTGCAGAGTATACGGTGATTGTGAGTATACAGCCGCATCTAGAACAACTCCTAAAACAAGTACAAGCTGGGCGCCGCAGACTCACAGAAATAATGTGTATAAATTGTGCAACGCAACGCAGTGCTTCTCGTCCTGTGTGCGACCCCCTTTCGTTCATATTGTGCTGATAATTGCTCCGTTCAGTTCATATGTAAAGTTAGCACTTATAAAAGCACAGAAGATGTTATTTTAAAAATAATGAATAACCTGATTCCAGGTTTCCATTAACCATGGTATAAATATGGCTGGTTTTGGTTATTGAGGGAGTTACCCCATTGCCCCTGGTCCTAAAACACTGCTGGGCTTTTCCTGGCAACCTCCTAGCAAAGCAAATGTTTTTCTGAGAAAAGGTTTATGAGGGCACTGCACATAAATACTCATTTAAATAAATATATTTTCAAATACATATTATAAATGAGATGAAACACTTACTGTGTTTAAAGCAGCTCCTCATCTGTTCCATATCACGAGTGAAAAGAAATGTTTCAGAGAAAAGATTAGGCATAAACAGCACATGAGTATCGTTAAAAAACAATATAACGTTATAAAACACGTGTTGTAATTAAGACAAAACACTTAACTTTGGCGTTGTCCGTCCTTGTGTGCTCCACATCTCGAGTCAAAGAAAATGGTGTCTGTGAGAAATCTTTCAGCTGTTTTAGCCGCTTAAATATTCCGGATGTAAATAATAACACGCGCAGCGTTAATAAGATTTCACTCTCTGTAATTTCTCCAGACAGAGGGTGCCGTTTACACTAGCTATGTTAACCCCTTGAAATTCAACACCAGAAATCTGTCGTTTTCAAAGCACAATGCAAAACTGACATTTCATTCACTGACGCTCTCCAGTCGGCATCAATGACCTTATCAAAGGACCTCCTGCTGTATATTTCATCTGTTTTAATGGCATAAGATACAGTTAGTTAGCAAAAATCTGGATTGTGGTCTTGATCTTGCTCTGTTTCTGCTTGATTCAGACAAAAAAGCAAAGGTCAAGATTTTTCGCCTTCTTTTTGACCAAACCTCATCATCTGCCTTCAAAACAGAACATACGGCACAGCGAGTCACATGGGGTTAGGTGCGTTCGACCTCATGCGGCGCTGCGCAGACCGATCGGCGGCTGACTTGAAGTAGTGCATGCCGGTTAGAAATTTTGTCCGACTTGAACCGGCGCCGACGCCACGTGACGTTCACGTGTGGCATCAAAGTAACGCGAGAGCGTTTCGAGAACAGCCGGCTTGCTCAGCCAGCGCAGCATTTCAGAAGGTACTGCGCCAGGCTGTGATGACGTCACAGCTTCTCACGATTGGCCACATTCACCACATGACGATGATCACGCGTGTTTCGTGCATAACAAATCAATTTGCATGCCATTTCGTAAATAGTTTACGATCTTTTGACTGCAGTACATTTTATTCCCTTAAATTCTTTATATTGGATTTGTGCATAAGTTTATTATTGTACTTTTTTCATACAGACCACTTATAGTATTCAGCTGCATATTTAAGTAATATTTTTTATGGAATAACTAAAATGTCACAGACATTTAATGTAATGTGGTCAACACTGATGACTGATGCTGAAATCTGTAGTTGCTGCTTCACTTGCATGTGCTGCATTTCTTCCAACAAAAAAGGTATTTCTATAGCTTCCAGTTCATCTGCAATAAAGTAGGCAAACGCCATGTGATCTGCCATGTTTGAGGGAGCAACGAGATCCCCAACTTGTCCGACTTCACGGCTCCGTTTTCAGCTCCTCCCCGACTGCTTTCGGGTAATCTCGCCGATCGGTCTGCGCAGCGCAGCATGAGCTCGAACACACCTAATATCTGAGGACTCAATGAGCCACCGTTACTGTCCTGCACTGCAGCGGTCGAATAGACAGTCTGTCTGGAGCGAGTAAACAGACAAACACTGAAACGTCCCAGCGTTATTTTCAATTTATATTCAGTTCAAATGCTGCACTGGCGCATCCTATGGAGAAGTGCTTTTCTTTCTAAAAACCTGACACACATATAAATTCCCTTCCCCTTGTCACAGTAACTTACATTTACATTTTTGCAATTTAAAATAAACCATTTACATTTCACATATTTCAAGAGAGTATTTTGAATTATTAATTTTACTTGTTAAATAGCAAAACTTCAAAAACAGCAGGGCAGATCCCTTGAGCGCAGCTAACGATGCTTGAAGTGATCAAGACTATTCTAAAATCCAATAGATAAGCTTTACAGATGTGACTACTTGTAGAGACTGTGGAGAGCAGGTACATGAGCAGAACACAGCTGTGTAAGCAACACTGTCCCAGATGAGTGTTACCAGCACTATTATGAACTATTCGACAGCCGAATGGAGAGGAAGGATTACAGCGGTGAACTAACGGCGTGACTGACCTGAGGTTGGGGTCAGCTCCGTACTGGAGGATGAGTTTGAGGCAACGCAGTCCTCTCTCAGACTCTTTCCCTGCAGCTAAATGAACCGCCGCCACACCGTCCCGGACGATCCTGTTTGGGTTGGCACCGCGACACAGCAGAGACTCTACACACCTGCAGGACGACCACAAGACTACACTCATCTCTGCTTCAGGCCAATACAACCGCTCTGAGCTGACACTGTGTGAAATCATGAGAATATGACGTAAAGCAGACACACATGCCATACACCGCTGAAAGTGACTTTGTTAAGAATCTCATGATGTGCATTACACTGCACTTACTAACTGCACACATGATGTTATGAGATTAATGTTTTAAATAGAACATTTGGAATATGGAATAATAAATTATGGAGGAAAAAAGCAGAACAATGCTTTCAAATATAAAACTAGAATTAGCAGTAGGAGGCATCAAGCCACTGCTCATTAATTCAGTGCTGCATAGCAAAAAAAGACAATATTCTCTCTGCAATTTAAATGATTCAATATTAACTTCTTATTGAACCGTTGCCCTGACGCAGACTCTAAATGCAGTGCGTCCTAGGAAGCATCTAATACTATGATTATGAAAAGTCTGTATTTGTTCTTTCATAGTGACAGGGCTCAGTAACAAATAACCTAATTCGACAGATGACAGATCAGATTAGGTGTGCAAATCTGCGATTTGGCTTCAGCAAACACAAAGCTGATCTAACATTTGTTTTAACGTCATAGATTAATGAGAAAGAAAAATTAGTATTGTTAAAATAACAAATGTTGTTAATGATTTTCAGTTTTTCAACATCTGAAGAATATGTAAAGATATTAAGAGGTAAAAGGAACAATAGCTGCATGACAGTAACTAACTTTCTGACTTTATCTATCTGACATGACGTGCTTCGATTCACAAGGTCAATAATTTGGGTTCCATATTTATAATTTATTATTTAAAACATATTAAAATAGAACATATAGTAGAATTTTGCTGGAGTAATTGTTTTGAACTTTGAGATATTATACAGGGCTCTAGAGTGCGACCTAATTTCTCAATGGTGCGACTAAAAAAAATCAAAGGTTGCACCGGTGCGACCAGCCGTTCAAGGGGGAAAAAACGAAACTCCGTCACTCAATAACAGACACACATTAGAGCCATATCGTGGTCTAAACCAATCAGAGATGAAGGACGGATCCCGCCCCCCCTCTGATTGCCCGTGGTCCAGATATTCCTGTACGTGTGTGTACGTTTGAAAATGCATGTGATGCAGTCAGGATGTCTCTACATTGTCAAGCGTTTACAATGCCTCCTCCGCAAAAACCCCGACTGGATCGCGGACTCCATTCATAAAAACCGAATTTACTATGGCGCGGAATGCCACGTAATACGTTGATTTCTGGATTGATAAATCAAAAGTTGGTCTGCCACTTAATTCAAATCGCGATATGGAATAGTGTCTATGAACATGGATATATATACATATGTCTGAAAACTGAAAGGCAAAAAGACCGTTTAAAATGAATCCTGCATGTTTCCGTTTGCCTCTATGTATTAATGGTGGAGACGTGTATTTTTTTTTTTAACTACACGCGTATAGGCTACTGAAGCACGCGTGACGCTCCCGCTAATTTTTGGCATTTGCATCTCATATGAACAGATAAACTCAATCTCCAAACCTACTGTGTCACTTTTACCGTTTCATTTGAGAAAGCATCATATCATACTGTACACACAGAAACTCCATGGCAACCTGTCAAAATAAAAGTACGGTTTAACATGAGAACAATATTAGTCCTGTATTACTTTTGTACAGTATAATGTAGGTGTTTATATATTCCTATTTATAAATCATATATATGTTTGCCAAAAATTAAAAAGGTTTATTTTTCATTTGATTAAAAATAAATAAATGTTTATGCTTTCATTTGATTATGAGAAAAATTAAAACAAGAATTTAAAAAAAAAAAAAAAAAAAAAAAAAAAAAAAGATTGTAGAGCCCTATTGTTCAAAATGTTAAAATAGAGAGTTTTGGACTTATTTTTTCACTGAAATGTTTTCGTTATTACACAAAGTAGGGTAAAGTACTGGGGAAAAAAAATAAGTTTCAAATAAAGAACTTTATATTGACCAGATTGTTAGTTAATCATTTACAAGTCAATATTGCCTATATGGACAGAGATTAAAAAAATAAAAAAAAATAAAAAAGTGAACTTGTAAAACTGCGGTGTTAAATGTGATGCGGTTGAAAATTTGGGTGCACCTAACTTTTGTGCTGGTGCACCTAAGAAAAAAAGTTAGGCGCACCAGTGCAACCAGTGCAAAAAGTTAGTCTAGAGCCCTGTTATACAAACATGCCACTTTAGATATTTGTATAAGTACTAATGGTATTCCTTTTTTATCATTGTTATTACATATTTTACAAACAAGCGCACATACATCCTTACATGTCAGGGGCAAACATATGAAAGAGTACAATAATTCAATGAAAAAGGGAAAAAGTACAAGAGAAAGGCTTTTTACTTTAACCATCTGTACTTAAATAAAAACTATACAGCTGTTTAATATGTATCTTTGGCTTTTAAATTTGTTCTCTTTTTTCTCTAAATATATTTTAATATCAACTTTAAATTGTTCAAAATTTGTTTTTGCTTTTTCATTCCATTTGACTTTATGAATATAGTAATGGGCAATTATTATAACCAAATCAATCATAAATATAAAACTCCTATGTGAAAAACTATACAAGTGTCCACAAAATTCTAATAAATCATAGCTTTTGTTGTATATAATCACTGAGTTCTTTCTAACATATTTTCCACTGAATGTAAAGAATAATCACTGTCTTCTAATAGAATTGCATGTAAAACCAGAAAATATTGTAGAGGATCAATTGAAATGTTAACTATATAAAATATCAACTGTTTTAACCAAATAATTCCCATTTTAAACCAACTTTTTAAAAAAATGTTTCTAAACCTAATATTTGTATTATTCCAAATGGTAAATTTATAGGGGGAGAAATTATGATGCAAGTAAAGCTTGCAGGTTTAATGGGCAATCTATAAATATCAAAACACATTTTAATAGGAATTCTATACTACCTACTTTCTCAAACATACGATTAGATACTGAATAATACCATGTACTCTTCTAATAGTTTTTGAGCCATTTAATTGTAAATATCATATTAGAGGTCTTAAAATCCAAAATATTGAATCCTCTTTCAATTTTAGACCGACGAATATTTTCTTTTTTAATATAAAGTAATTTGTTTTTTCCGAACTGGCGGTATTTCTATCTATAACAGCAATAAAGTGTGAAGTGAGATATTTATGCATCTGGACTTCAACAATGTACAGTTCACAGAGATGCAGCGAGTGTGAAACCTCTTCTTCTGACAGACAGCATCTATACTAACCGTTGAGAGCACTAGGTAGTGCACTTGTTCAGTCAGTGTTTACCTGGAGTCTGCGTCACTGAGAGCCTCGATCATTAAAGTCTCCAGATCCGCGCTGCTGGACATCATTTCCGCTCAGAAAGCGCTCCGCTGCTCGCACACCATTCTTCTCCAGTGTTCACGCTCAGCAGAAAGGCGTTCGATGATCTTAAACAGGGTTTATGGCTATGTTTTGTTGGAGTTCATCATGAGCCGCAGTGTTTACCCCGACACACTCCTGTCATCCACAATGAAATTTCCCTCCATTCGCCGTTTTCCGCTTCGCTCAATCGCTGCAGCGCCACCTGCGGTCAGGAGGAGCAGTGACCACTGGCAGAAATACACAAGTACACACACAAACAACCTGCATTTCTAACACTGTCCTGGGGTACGTTCTTCGTACCTCGCTTACTACATCCAAGATCAAATGACACATCCAAGATCAAATCATCGCGCTAACTATGAGCTCGCTATTCCGGTTCTCCGAACGCACCTGTTGTTGATGATTAGTATAGCTGGATGAAGTAATCTGAGATCACTGGGTGGCTTAAAAGGGGCTACGTATCGATAGTAGAAACATTGATGGGCAACTCTTTGATTGGTCGGCGAACATGACGAAGGAGCGCGCTCAGTATTTTTCTGCAGCAGAGCAAGAACTCTTGATTGAGGGATTTCAGGAGTTTCAGAGTTTAATTAAAACGCAAGGGAAAACTGCAAAGGCTGGAAAAGCAAGGAGAGAGGGCTGGCAAAAGTAGTGAACAAATTAAACGCGTTAATGCTGCCCATGTTACATGTTTTTTCCTTGATATGTTATTTTATTTATATTTTTATTTTTTTATACACTACCGTTCAAAAGTTTGGGGTCAGTAAGACTTGTAATAGTCTTTAAAGAAGTCTCTTATGCTCATCAAGACTGCATTTATTTGATTAAAAATACAGAAAAAACAGTAATATTGCAAATTGTTTTACAAAATAAAATAATGTTTTTGTTTTTTTATATATTTTATATATCATACTTTGAAATTTATATAGAATTTATTCCTGTGATGAAAAGCTGAATTTTTATCAGCTGTTACTCCAGTCTTAAGTGTCACACGATCCTTCAGGAATCATTCTAATATGCTGATTTATTATTAGAATGATCAATGTTGGATAATATCAACAGTTGTGCTGACAAATATTTTTTGGAACCTGTCATATATATATACACTTTCTTGCAAGATACTTTTCTTTTCCCACGTGAGTCAGTCCGCGTCAGTCGTGCTCTTTAACCAATCAGATGTGACCTCGCCATTTCAACCAATCATAACCCGCCAGGAGCGCAGCCTAAATCCTGTTTACATGAAATAAACCTGCTCCCCAGAAGGTATAATTACACGATTGAGAATGGGACACACGGGTTTAAATAAAACATTACACCTAATAGGGAGACATCCAACCGGATTATGTGATTATTGTCAAGAGGAAGAATCAGTTGAACACATATTATGTCACTGTCAAAAATTTATCATAGAAAGAGAAATATTAAAGGAAGAAATTATGACACAAGGACCTTTAGACATTAAAATTATACTTGGGGGTTATAACAATGAAGGTTTATTAAATTATTTGAGAAGAACCGGCCTAATTAACAGAATTTAAAGTTGGAATATATATATATATATATATATATATATATATATATATGTTTTTTTTTTTTTTTTTTTTTTTTGGGAGTTAGTTGACTCAGGCCCACACTCCAGTAAAGTAGGTGGCGGTAATGCGCCTTTACGATTGGTTGCCGACCGCCATTAAACAACAAAGAAGAAGAAGAAGAAACCTGCTCCCGAGCAGGTTTAAGCTTGCAGAGCTGTTGCTATGACAGCAAGTCCAGGATGAGCTTCGAAGAACCAAACAATCCAAGATCATGCCAAATCGTCAACAATCAAATCCAGCTAATTTAGTTAGCGAGGTACGAAGAACGGACCCCTGAACATGAAGATGAACAGCTTAAACAAGTATTAATGTACACTAACTGTTGATAAACTATTCATACTCTTCGAACGCTGCCAGCGAGTTGTGCAGTAGCTTTCTTATTTGTTTGTTTTTGCTTTTGTTTGTTTGTTACATATGAATAATGTGCATTCTGAACGAAAAAAATAGAGAGAAAAGGCAGCAGGAATAAAAGTACTAAATATAATAATTGGTTTATCTCCATCCATCCATTTTCCAAACTTTAAAAATTCAAATTTAAAAGCCTCTGGTAGAACAGCAGCTCCAGCAGGAAGAGCACCACTCCATGGAAAACTCTTCAGGAATATTTAAATTAGTCAGGAGAAACTCAAGACCATTATTACAAATAAACCTCATTATTATTATATAATAACCCCTGACCCCTGATCAGGACTGTTTCATTAGGGTCTGAGCTAAACTCAGGACAGGAACATGTCTGCACACCCCGGGTCTGAGTGGTCTTCTTCTTTTTTTCTTTTTTTTTTTTTTTCAAATAAAAAAAAAATATATTTGTTTAATATATATATACATAAACAATGAAAATTAAACAATTGTTTATTTATTTTTTTTTTTTTTATTTTTTTTTTTCACTGTCCATTTACATTTATGAATGAAAAACTTTCCATTTATAATGAGTAAATTTACAATATACCAAATTCTGAAGTCGGCAGTATATTCATAAAAAAAATAAAAATATCCTTTTCTTTGAGTTGCAATTCAACATTAGTATTTTGTTTAACAAAAAATACAAATAAATAAAAAAATCACACCAAAACCTGAGTGGTCTTCTTATGATGTGGCTTGTTTCTCTGTTGTTGGATTCTGCTTTGGGTTTGTTTGGCTGATTTTGATGTCCTTTTGTCAGTTTAGATGCTTGGATTATGATGTAAACTGTGGACCTTAGGGCCCTTAAGTACATACAGTTAATATGTAGAATGCAATAAATGGCTCCAGACATACGAGCTTTGATCGAGCAGAGAGAAGAGAACTACAGTGTCCACAAATGTATTATGATTTATTCATATTTATTGAACAGCGATAAAGGCATGAGTGAGTCGTTTGGGCTGTTTCTCTTCAAGTGGTTGTCTATCATTTATATATAGTCATTAGACACAGAACATAAGGAGTTTCTTGTCATTCTGCGTTCAGCACTGAACTGATGGAGCGGTAGATGGCAGCACTGTCCTCCCGCGCCCTCAGCTCCACACGGAAATCCGCACGACAGAGAACACAACTGTCCCACAATCCATTGCGGCCCGTCAGAATTGCCAGTCATCTTCAGTGTAGGTTTTGAGCGGCGTGAATTCAGGTGGTCCACCAGCTTCTTATTTACATGCGTGATTTTGGCCTTAAGAGGTCGATCTCCAGCATCTGAGCGGCAAACATGAAAGAAGCGGCGGCCAAGAGACGCGAGAAACCCCGCGCTGAGAAAGAGAAAGAGAAGGAGAAGGAGAAAGAGAAGGAGCCTCAGGATGTGGAGATGAACGAGGACGAGCAGCGCGCACCCAGAGAACAAGACCAGCTCACTCTAGACGGTCTGAACTCTCACTATTCACCTCACACTTCACATATATCACACACCACAAACACCGAGCAGAGGCGGGATAGCGGCGGAGGGCCGATGTTTTGACCGGATATATATCTATATCTATCTATGGGTCAGACCACAACCAGCTGATGTTGACGAGGACTCTCTGTAATCTGAGCGAGTTATTACCACTCTCTGTTTCTTTTCTAATGCGGACAGAGCCAGAAGATACACTGACCAGATTCGCTTTTAAATCTCTCTTTCATTTAATAACAGTACAAATAATCAGAAGTGAAGTACAGAACAGTTACACTTAGAAAACAAAGACAAACGGACTGCAGGTCCACAGGATTCTGAGTAATGATGTTAAAATGACGGTCACTTTCACTAAAAACAAGATCCAGACGCTTTATAGAGATTGTTGTGCATTGAGGCTGATCTCATGTGTCCATCACTCGATCAGCTGTGTCATGCTGTTCACCACTAACTAGTCTACTAGATGATAGTCTACTAGATGATAGTCTACTAGATGATAGTCTACTAGATGATAGTCTGCTAGATGATAGTCTACTAGATGATAGTCTGCTAGATGATAGTCTACTAGATGATAGTCTACTAGATGATAGTCTGCTAGATGATAGTCTGCTAGATGATAGTCTACTAGATGATAGTCTACTAGATGATAGTCTACTAGATGATAGTCTACTAGATGATAGTCTGCTAGATGATAGTCTACTAGATGATAGTCTGCTAGATGATAGTCTGCTAGATGATAGTCTACTAGATGATAGTCTGCTAGATGATAGTCTGCTAGATGATAGTCTGCTAGATGATAGTCTACTAGATGATAGTCTACTAGATGATAGTCTACTAGATGATAGTCTGCTAGATGATAGTCTGCTAGATGATAGTCTGCTAGATGATAGTCTGCTAGATGATAGTCTGCTAGATGATAGTCTACTAGATGATAGTCTACTAGATGATAGTCTGCTAGATGATAGTCTGCTAGATGATAGTCTACTAGATGATAGTCTGCTAGATGATAGTCTACTAGATGATAGTCTACTAGATGATAGTCTACTAGATGATAGTCTGCTAGATGATAGTCTGCTAGATGATAGTCTGCTAGATGATAGTCTGCTAGATGATAGTCTGCTAGATGATAGTCTACTAGATGATAGTCTACTAGATGATAGTCTACTAGATGATAGTCTGCTAGATGATAGTCTGCTAGATGATAGTCTACTAGATGATAGTCTACTAGATGATAGTCTGCTAGATGATAGTCTGCTAGATGATAGTCTGCTAGATGATAGTCTGCTAGATGATAGTCTGCTAGATGATAGTCTACTAGATGATAGTCTGCTAGATGATAGTCTACTAGATGATAGTCTACTAGATGATAGTCTACTAGATGATAGTCTACTAGATGATAGTCTGACTTTTATTTTTCCGATGGCCTGATTATTGCATTATACACACATGTGCCCTTATATGAACTTGGCATGTAATAGAATTAATGTGACAAATAATGATAAATGCTGGTGGCTCATTCTAAATGCTTTGTTATTTAGAGAGAAAGAGCATGATTAGCACACGGTAACAATAAATCCCCACAGCTATGCTGATGTAGAGCGGTGTTCCTCATAATATATCTGTTGACTAGTCTGAATGTTCACAAGTGTTTCTCAGTTTCAGAGATGAATCCGCTCTGGTCATTGCTTGTTGGGACGGTCAGGTTAAACAGTGCTGAAAGTGGCGGAGGAGGATCTGTTGTTTTTAATTTCTCCATGTTCCTCTGTCGGCTCTAAATCAGTGGCTTTTCCAGTCAAAACAGTGAGCGCTTCTGACACTGTCTTCACTGTATGAATTAAATATCACCACCTCCTTTTATGAATAGTACTTTGATTTTTTTTTTGTGTCTTCTGTTATGTGCAGTTATGTTTTATGTAGCATAATTTCACAAAGTTATAGTCGGACCATTGTGTTTTGATTCAAATTTAGGAATTACACAGTCTAATGTGCATCAGAACTGCTCATGCTACATATATAACATGTTTATTTGAATCGTGATTAAAACGCAGCGGTTTCATGCGCTCTGACTCATAAGAGAAGGCACAGTCAGGGAAACCATCAGAATATTTAAAATAAGACGTGATGCAGGTTTTCGGTCAAACTGGTCCAATGTAATAATTTCAGCTGTTAATCACTATAGTTCAGATGTCGATGAGCTTGGAGCCGTATGTAAGGCTGTGTGGATGACTGTCAGTGTGTTTGACCCATGCAGATATCAAGGAGCACGTGAAGCAGATCGAGAAGGCCGTTCAGGGGAAGGAGCCGCGCTTCGTTCTGCGTGCCCTGAGAGCTCTGCCCTCCACCAGCCGCCGCCTCAATCCCAATGTCCTGCAGAAAGCCGTGTCTGGGTTCTTCACGTCCAACGCCGCCAGCAAAGAGTTCCTGCTCAGCTTCCTGGAGGAGGTACCAGAAACATCTCTCTGTTCCTCAGCATAAACATGTACTAAATCAAAAGTTGTGCTGTACACTGAACTCTTTCCCTGCCAGTGTTTAAAACACATTTGCTAGCTTTTTTGATCATTTTCACAAAACTTTATTGGCACCCAAAACATTTTGCTGAATCTTTCAACATGCGATATTGTCAAAACAAAGAACAGAGCCTTTGATTTTAAACAACAGAAAGTTTTACTTTAGCTTCATTCATTTTTTTTTTTAAATCAACACTCAAATGTGGGCAAGTAATGAGAAAAGGAACATTTCAAACAAAAAACTGCGAAAAATTATTATTATTATTTTTTTTAAAGAGTACATCTGGATCAGATTCAAACGATGATCAAAACATAGATTGAAACGGGGATGAGTATCGTTAAGGTTACTGCGCATCGATCCGGTACTTTACCGGTATTCGTATCGGTACTTATTTGTTTAGGTTTACATTTATCAAATTAAGAGTTCAATTAGCGTTGCTTCATATTCTGTCAAATAAATGCCATTCAATGAAATGAATTTAAAACACTAATTTGTAAATGTGCAGGCATTTTAATATGTTTTATATACATAAGATAAGATGCAGTTAGAACATAAACAAAGAAACAAAGTGAAACAAACTAACAAATGCAGTCAAACAGCGAAATCTTCTCTTAAATATGATAAACAGTTTTCTGGCGGTACGATCGGCAGGTTTGCCGCACATATAATATGCACCGACCCCACAGCACTGACCCTAACTGTTGCGTATCAAATGCATATAAATAGTGCGCCAATTAGAAGCAGAAACTCCTGCTATTGATATACACACGTTCTTGAGATTGTGTTGACACTTTGGATTTTCTTACAGCTGTTCACTTTGATATATTTGTGTGTGTTTTTGATCGTTTGGACGCACACTCGAAGCCCAAAGTGTAATTTTGCTCTTCCGTTTTGGAGCGCGCCACACGCACAAGCCAGAAGAACAGCATCTTTCGCCTGGATTATTCTGATTCAGCGTTTTATCAAACTTGTCCCGCAGTTTAGCAACAGTAAAGACTGCAGTTTGAAACAGCCACCGTTTGTGCCGATTCTGACGTTAAGTTCGGCTTTAAGGAAGGAACGAACAGTGCACTGCTGTGAAGGTAGAGAAGTTGAAAGAATAGTTTTACATCAAATTCTTTTTTTTTTTAACGATTCTTGGAAGCCAACATTTGAAATCAACAATAAAACTGGCATAATATCACAGACACAGGCCGAAAGTGTGAGCAGACGTTTGATTGTTTAGTTGTGTCCTCTATCGTCACCGTTAAACGGGGCTTTCATGTTGTGCTCTCTGCAGCTCCTCCGCATGGGTTCTCTCTTCTGAATTGCGAATAGCAAAAATGCGATCGACACTCTGGTCTTTCGTAATTCTTCTTTTCATATCCTGGTCTTTTTGGGTTTCAGTACCCATCCCTAAACGTAAAAGATCACTTCCATCGACACATCCGAAGCTTGCAGAGTTCTGTAGCACTTCCTGGATTATTGTTATTGTGTGAGTGTATTGCTGTAACACACGTGTCTTTGCTTCAGCCGGTGGAGAACGAAGGCGATGTGCCGTTCAGGCCTCGCACTGGGAAAGCTGCCGCGCTGCCGCTCATCCCGGAGGTGGAGGCCTATCTTCAGCTGCTGATGGTGGTCTACCTCACCAACAACAAACGCTACACTGAGGTGAGCACTGGCCTCACACCAAACTCAAGATAGAATTCATCTGTTCCTTTATTGTAGTTATTGTAGTTTATTCACTATAAGGAATAAAATTATTCAACAGATAGTTGCTCTAGCACAGAGGCGCACTCTACGCTGACCCTTACGCACACGTAAAACAGAGCTATACTGTAGGCTTTACATTTCGCTTTACATGGTCTGGTCACGGTGTCTTCAGTTGCAGCCCAGTAATGCACTGTTTTCATCCGTAAACCTGTGTCCTGCGCAGGCCCAGAAGGCCTCTGATGATCTGCTCCAGAAGATCGGCTCTCAGAACCGCCGGGCTCTGGACTTGGTGGCCGCCAAGTGTTATTACTACCATTCCCGCGTGTACGAGTTCCTGGACCAGCTGGACGTGGTCCGCAGGTGAGCTGTTCTCCACATCTCCACGGTTCACAACGAGACCGGGTTCGGCTGAGCAGATGTGGGTCGTGCTGTCGTGATCACGTCTTCTCTTCTTTCCTGACCCCAGTTTCCTGCACACGCGTTTGAGGACGGCTACGTTACGCCGCGACGCTGACGGCCAGGCCACGCTGCTCAACCTGCTGCTGAGGAACTACTTGCAGTACAACTTATACGACCAGGCGGAGAAACTGGTGTCCAAGTCCGTGTTCCCTGAGCTGGCCAATAACAATGAGTGGGCTCGCTATCTGTACTACACAGGTGCGTTTAACTGAACCAGCCGCTTTCTCCTCCGTTATCAAGTCAGTCAGACTGAGTGCTGTATCAGTAGGTGATTAATGTTAATAAACTGTATGTCATAAGTAGGTGCTTCCGTCGTGTCAGGCCTCAGATGAACCGTGGGTTGTGTTGAAGAGAGGCCTGAGCGCTCGTCTATATGACCACGTGTAGTTGAAGAGAAACATTCAGAACAGAGAGCTTTCTACTGTATAAAAAACAATCATTATTCTGGATCCAGTAGAAGTGTAGCTCCATCAACAGCATGTTATGTTGATTACAACAGTTATCCAGTGTTTTCTTGAACAATCATAGTGAGTTAGAGTGAGGTCATTCTTAAACTGTGCTGCGAGATCCTGTGAGAAAGCGCATAAATGAAGTAGGAAAGTCAAGCATGTATATTGTATACGTGTGTGCTGTATTGTAGCTGTGTCACGTGGAGAAGGCAGACTAATTGCAGGAGTAGTAGTAGCTTTTGCTATAGAATCTCTTTTTGGTGTGTAGACTATATGTGCTAATGCTACAGTTTTGTGAATAATTGCACATTTAACACAAACAATCTGTATCCCGACCCAAATGCACATTTCCAGGGCGGATCAAGGCCATCCAGCTGGAGTATTCAGAAGCGAGGAGGACTCTGACGAACGCCCTGCGCAAAGCCCCTCAACACACAGCCGTGGGCTTCAAACAGACAGTGAGTGTGTGTCTGTCTCAACACTCCATCTCTAGTGAGTGCTGTGATTGTTGAGTGAGTGTGTGTGTGTGTGTGTGTGTGTTTGTCAGGTCCATAAGCTGCTGATCGTGGTGGAGCTGCTGCTGGGGGAGATCCCAGACCGTCTGCAGTTCCGTCAGCCGTCTCTCAAGAGGTCTCTCATGCCCTACTTCCTGCTGACACAGGGTAACTCTTCTGAACCGCTCTCCTCTCACTCGAGAGAAATTGCGCAAACGTGTCATTGTCTGTGTTGAATGCATTTCAGTATTCCTGCTAGAGGTGTAACACTACATTGTGATTCATTGGTGTGAGGATTTCATGTTAAAACATGGGAAAATCCAATTCTGCTGTAAACATGGATTAAAGTTCTCCGTCGCTGCGACGGATTTCCGTTACCTGCAACAAGTCTATGACGGATTTCCGTCAGTAGAGAATATGAGGGGAAAAGAAACGTGCATATAAACGTATACGTTGTTCTGACGGCAAACACATTGGAATCTATCATTTGCACGTGCTTTTGAGTCCTGCTTATTAAAAGTGAAAGAGAGACTCATTTGCGCGCTCTCTTATAGATCATTGTCTGTGCGCCCACAGAACGCCAGAAGGAGAGTGACAGATTTAAACAGTTGTTATGGGAGTAAGCAAATGTAATATTGATTTAATACAACAGTTCAATAACAAGAAAATATAAAATGACTTGCGTTGTCTGACTATATCTCGATTGCCGGATTTTACTCTATTTCTTTAAATGAAAATATTTCTAAACGAGTAACAGCTCAGCCGCTGCGCATCTCTAAAAGCAAAACAGCGGTGTTTCGTTCATGAATGAAAGCGCGTTTTGAACCAATCTTCAGTTCATGATTATCCATAAAGACAGTCACTTGCTTCGTTCCAGAATGAATCAGCCGTTCAAACGAATCATTTGTCTTACTGCCACCTGCTGGTGGATTTAGTGTCATTGTAACGTATACTTGGTTATTTAAAACGTAATATTTCCATATTAAAAATGTATATTTAAAACATTTATCTCGACATGACTTTATTATGCCACCTCTGAGCCTCATTAAATGTCTGAATTTGCACCTACAAGCAAAGACTATAGAATAGCCTTAAAGGGACTTTGCTACAAGCCACTTTTGTGTTCCCTTGTGCCCCCTCTGTAGTATTTTTTTTTTATTCATACTAATTTTATATGATTGGTAATTTAGTTGTCTTATTCTGCTATTATATTGTTTTAATTAGAAATTAAAAAAATAAAATTTAATAAATACTTTTTTTAATTTGACAGATAATGACATTTAATAAAAATGAAAACAATACCATTACAAAGGTAAAAAGAAACTGCCGCTGTTAATCACATTGAGTCAATTATCACCAGAAGGCAAATTTTTTTATCAGAATGTTTTATTATCGATCAGCAGATGCTTCAACATGTTTTAAATTAGCAGGACACGCACTATAAGAAGGAAAAAACCCGCTCCCGTTGAGTTAACAACACAAATAAACTCTGCCTTGAAAACATCTCTGAACACAGTGTTGCACCTCTATTAACTGTTAAGGCTTATTTTGCAGCGTTTATAATCCTTTTGATGGGTAAAAATGAGCTGTAGAGACCGCTAGTACACTCAGTATATAAATGAATCGCGTTTGTGCTGAACTCTTACAAAGCAAAACAAACTGTCTCCTTCTGTCCATGAACGTTTCTCTCAGTTAATGTACACAGTCTCTCAGTCTGAAGCGTCGTCGTGAATAATTAGACGAAGCGTCCTCTCATAGGATGAGAACACACAGCCTCATGAATAGAGACACCGACGCGTCATCAAAGTACTATAGTCCGTTGGCGATCTGGCAGGAAATGATAGTACCGCTGCAGATCTGCGTGTTCCTATTTACCGTTTGTTTTAAAGGTAATAATTACATTTGAAATTCTGAACTTCCCATTAATGTTGTTTCTTAATTCAGCATCATTGCGGATCACAAGAGGATGTTCCTCTCCTAACTCCTTCCTGAAAACAGTGTTTGGTGCTAACAGTGTGCTGTTTCTGCCCTGTCTAGCGGTGAGAACTGGAAATCTTGCCAAATTTAACCAGGCGCTGGATCAGTTTGGTGAGAAGTTTCAGGCAGACGGCACCTACACGCTGATCATCCGTCTGAGACACAACGTCATCAAAACCGGTGAGTACTGCTTCTCTTCACCTTTATAATGGCAGATTGAGTCTTTCTGCACTATTACAGACTCGACTCAGATGCTCTCTTGTTCTTCTGTACATTTCTAGCGTGTTGTCTGAGTTTGGTGTGAGTGAGAGTAAAGATGCGTCACATTGCATTGTAGAGATGCACCGAAATAGATACAGAGATACAGAAATATTTTCTTTAATTATATTTATTTCATAACAAAATACATTTTTAAACATTACAGGAACTTCTTGCAGCAGAATAGCTTTACCAACAAAATAAAGTGCTTTGTGCCTTTGAAAAAGGTATAAAATTAGTTCCTGTAACATAGTATAGTTATACTAACAAAAATCTTTTCCTCAGTGTGATTTTTTTTAGTTTATAATGAAAGAATAATAAAAGAAAGAAATAAACACTTCAGCTCTGAGCCTTGAAAACATTAGAAATAAAATAATATACATTTATAAAAATGTAAGTAACAAAGCAGGCTTACTTTTCTTCAATGAATTTAAATGGAAATTTTTCAAACATTAATTACAGGATCGTCTCACAACGATAACTTTAATAACAAAAAGTGCACTGTGTCTTCAGGTAGAAATAACAATGCTGGTACTAAATGCTATAACTTGAGCATTAATGGCATTTTTTCTTGATAAAGAGAAGCATTTCTGTCTTGTCACCAGTTAATCCAGCGGTACTACACTTCGTAACGTTCATTCACATATTTACGCCGCCGCTGAGATCTATTAGTGTGTGAAGACGCTGTCTGCGGTGACGCAGTGCTAATATGTGAATGAATGAAAGTGTAGTAACAGCAACAGATTTCCCCTGCTCAGGGAGTAGGGAGCAATGAACACTATGCAGGGACCATGTCAGTCGGAACAGTTCACTCGCGGAGCTCACTTCTGACAAGCTGATCATCTGAATCGATCGATCGGTGCATCTCTATTGCATTGTTCAGCCAGTGACTTCCATTCATACTCACGTGAATGCTGGAGGAAGTAGTTTCCCATTCTGCCGCATTCTACAGCTAAACCTTGGTATTTTTATCTCATGAAGACATGACCAATAGAAGATCGCAGTATGTCTTCCTAGCCGAATTAAAAGAAAACAGACTTTAAAGCTCCCAGTTCCTAGCATTGCAAAAACACGTTTAACGTCCACAGAGAAAGTTGTGTATTTATACCTATTGGACAAATTATGATTAGTCTTACGTTGAATTAGTTTGACACTGAAGAGTATGGCATCTTATCATGACTGAAGAAGTTTGTGTGTTCAAATCCTAGCGTGCACAACCCTTTGATGGTTTATAGACAGAGTTTCCTACGGGGTTTGGAAAAGTCTGGAATTTGATTGATTCATTGATTGATTAATTAAGAATTTATTGAAATAAAAGTTTATTGTCATAGTCAAAATATGACTGAATGAATTCAAGGTGCACATTTTTATAATGCAAAATGCAGGTTTTGGGTATCTTCTGGCAGTATTTTTAGCACCGTATTAAATGGCCTCAATGACCTTTGCAAAAATACAAATGTACAGACTTTTATGCGCACATAAGAAAACATTAAACTGAGCATATAGGACAATGCAGACGGATCCACCATTTCACAGTGTGGTTTCTTAGACTCCACAAAGCACGCATTAAAGACACCTAAGGCCTTGAAATATGGCATACGTCCCTGATGAAAGCTAGATTTTAAACACTGTTTTACAGTACCTGTCTTTTTTATAGACCCTTGAACTTGATGGCAGATTGTATGCCATTAGCCCATTTCCTGTCATGGTTTCTGTGCCGCCTCAGACGATGTGTATTGGACATTATGCTTGATATTAGAGGTACTACAGCAGGAAAAGACAAGTAAATGTTCATTCATGTGCATACATGCTCTAGAAATTGTAATGCGTAAGCATGCAGAAAATTCCCATGAGCATGTGAATGGTTTCTTTTGGGCTCTGTATGTTGTCACTTTGAGCAAATCAATGAAAAAAAGGCCTGAGTAACTAAAAATATTTAGAGATGTGAACCATTTTTGTTCAGTATGGTCTCAAAATCTACTTTGGGGGATTTGAGTCTGGAATTTTGAAAAAGTAAATGTGTAGGAACCCTGTGTTGAAGTTAGGGTTTGTACAAGGTGCTTGAAGTACTTGAATTTGGAGTCCTTGAAAATAGCAATGTCGATCAGATCCAGTTGGGTTCGGAAGATCTGCGGTGATAGGCGTCTGTAGGATGTGGAGGGCTGTCCTGGTTTGTGTCGGTGTGCAGCCGTCGGTCTGATGTGGAGATGAAAGCTCATGCGGCTCTCATCAGGCTTTCTTCTACACAGGGATGTGTTTGAGGCTAGCAGGATCATTAGCAGGTTTGGAGGAATGTTCTATGTGTAGGTATCTGGATGTGTTGATGATGTGTTTCCGCACAGGGGTGAGGATGATCAGCCTGTCGTACTCCCGCATCTCTCTGGCGGACATCGCTCAGAAGCTGCAGCTGGACAGTCCTGAAGATGCAGAGTTCATCGTGGCCAAGGTCAGGCTCGTCCGTCTGATCGATCGCACTCTCGCGTTCATCTGATCGTATTATGTCTGTCTGACTGTCTCTCTGTCGCTCCAGGCCATCCGTGACGGTGTGATCGAGGCCAGTATTAACCACGAGAAAGGGTACGTTCAGTCGAAAGAGACCATGGACATCTACAGCACTCGAGAGCCTCAGCTGGCCTTCCACCAGCGCATCTCCTTCTGTCTGGACATCCACAACATGTCCGTCAAGGTACGACAGATGCCATCAGAACAGCACATAATTACACTGATCCACTGTGGTTTGTTCATCTTACTTCAGGCTGGACTACATAGAAACATACACTTCATTATAAAATCTCTCTCTCTCTCTCTATATATATATATATACATATATATTATACACACACATCTATAGCTTCCAGCTCAGCAGTGTTTTCCATGTTAGGATTATGGGAAATAAACGTATATCAGATTAAATGAGTGGAAGTGAACAGATGTAGGGAATGAAGTTGTTGACTCAGGATTCAGAGCCTCCACTATGTGCACTATGTAGGGAGTAGGGCGTATGGCGTAGGGCGTATGGCGTAGGGAGTAGGGCGTATGGTGTAGGGCGTATGGCGTAGGGAGTAGGGCGTATGGTGTAGGGCGTATGGTGTAGGGCGTATGGTGTAGGGCGTAGGGCGTATGGTGTAGGGCGTATGGCGTAGGGAGTAGGGCGTATGGTGTAGGGCGTATGGTGTAGGGCGTATGGCGTAGGGAGTAGGGCGTATGGTGTAGGGCGTATGGTGTAGGGCGTATGGTGTAGGGCGTATGGTGTAGGGCGTATGGTGTAGGGCGTATGGCGTAGGGAGTAGGGCGTATGGTGTAGGGCGTATGGCGTAGGGAGTAGGGCGTATGGTGTAGGGCGTATGGTGTAGGGCGTATGGCGTAGGGAGTAGGGCGTATGGTGTAGGGCGTATGGCGTAGGGAGTAGGGCGTATGGTGTAGGGCGTATGGTGTAGGGCGTAGGGTGTAGGGCGTATGGTGTAGGGCGTAGGGCGTATGGAGTAGGGCGTATGGTGTAGGGCGTATGGTGTAGGGCGTATGGCGTAGGGAGTAGGGCGTATGGTGTAGGGCGTATGGTGTAGGGCGTATGGTGTAGGGCGTAGGGCGTAGGGCGTATGGCGTAGGGAGTAGGGCGTATGGTGTAGGGCGTATGGCGTAGGGCGTATGGCGTAGGGCGTATGGCGTAGGGCGTATGGCGTAGGGCGTATGGAGTAGGGAGTAGGGCGTATGGAGTAGGGAGTAGGGCGTATGGCGTAGGGAGTAGGGCGTATGGTGTAGGGCGTATGGTGTAGGGAGTAGGGCGTATGGTGTAGGGCGTATGGCGTAGGGAGTAGGGCGTATGGAGTAGGGCGTATGGCGTAGGGCGTATGGCGTAGGGCGTATGGCGTAGGGCATATGGAGTAGGGAGTATGGAGTAGGGAGTATGGCGTAGGGCGTATGGCGTAGGGCGTATGGCGTAGGGCATATGGAGTAGGGCGTATGGTGTAGGGCGTATGGTGTAGGGAGTATGGCGTAGGGCGTAGGGAGTAGGGAGTAGGGCGTATGGCGTAGGGCGTAGGGCGTAGGGAGTAGGGCGTATGGTGTAGGGCGTATGGCGTAGGGCGTAGGGCGTATGGTGTAGGGTGTAGGGCGTAGGGTGTAGGGCGTGATGTAAGTGCTGTGAACTGAACTCATCTGTTTCTGTGCAGGCCATGAGGTTTCCACCAAAGGCGTACAACAAGGATCTGGAGTCGGCTGAGGTGAGACTGACACGCTCCGTCTGATGAACGTCTGCTGAGAGACAGGAAGCTGATCGCCTGTGTCTGTCTGTGTTTACAGGAGAGAAGAGAGCGAGAGCAGCAGGATCTGGAGTTTGCTAAAGAGATGGCAGAAGATGATGATGATAGTTTCCCATGAGTCTTTTCTTGTTTGTTATTTTGTTTTGGGTCTCTATTGTTTGGAAAGTGCCCATCTGTTCCTCACAGGTGCTTCAGCTTTGCTCTTCTTATAATCCAGGAACATACTGTCTGATCTAACATTATAAACATCTGAAGTTCACCCGGTTTCTTCTTTTGCTTTGTTTTTGTTTGTTTTTTTTCACCAATGCATGCATCAGGTTTATACACTCATTGCAACAATGCGGTTTGCTGCAAAAAATCTCAAATAAACATAATAGTGTCTTCTAAGTGTTGAATTGAATTGAAAAGCACTGTCTTGCTTTTTAAAATGAGAGGATTTAGTTAAGTATGTATACAGATGAATGTTAAAGAGATATTTCACCCAAATGGACAATTCTGTCATTAATTGCTCACCCTCGTGTTGTTCCGAACCCGGAAGACCTTCGTTCATCTGCAGAACACAAACGAAGAGATTCCTTCCTAGGATCCTTCCCATTAACACAACAGTCCATGTGACATCAGTGGCTCAAGTGAAATGTTTCAAAGCTAAAAGAATCATTTTTGTGCCCAAAGAAAATGCAAACAAGAACTTTATTCAACAATTTGTTCTCTTCTGTGTCAGAACCTGGATGTGTCTTCGTGTGTTTTGTTTTTTTCTACCAGATGATGACGTGCGCTTTACGTAAAACAGTCTTCATGAATGTTTCTGAAGGTTTGAACGGAGACAATGACTTGCATGATGGTGCCTTATCTGAAGTAGAAGATCCAGACGATGAACTAAAAGAGATGGATGTTGTCGGTGAGGACGGCGGCTCCTGCTTCAGCAGCGTCACACATGCGGCTCTCATGAACGCAGCAGACACCGACACATAAAGTTGTCATTTTTGTTTTCTCTGTGCATAAAAAGTTTTCTGGTAGCTTTGAAACATTATGCTGGAACCACTGATGCCACATGGACTATTATTCTTGTCAGTGTTCTCCATACCTTTCTGGGCCTTGAACGTAGCAGTACCCTTGCTGTCTATGGAGGGCCAGAAAGCTCTTGGATTTCATCAGAAATGTCTTAATGTGTGTTCTGAAGATGAATGAAGGTCTTACGGGTTTGGAAGAACATTAGGGTGAGTAATTAAAGACAGAAGTTTTATTTTTGGGTGAGCTCTCCCTTTAAGAACTGCATAGAGCAATGGTCTCAATCTCAATTCCTGGAGGACCACAGCTCTGCAGAGTTTAGCTCACACCAGCTCCAGCTCACACCTGCTCAATAGTTTCTAGTAATCCTGAAGACCTTGAGTAGCTGGATCAGGTGTGTTTGATTAGGGTTGAGCTGTGACCCTCCAGGACTTGAGTTTGAGACCAGTGGCGTAGAGTGATGGGTTCTTTTGTCTGAGTCTGTACGTTATGTTCTCAGTGTGAAGAGCTGAGGGTGAGCCACTAGTTCTGACCAGCAGATGGACCCAGCTTTCATTGAGATTTCCTGGTTTCTTTGTTATTTTATTGTAAAGATGCAGTATTGACAGCTAGTCACTGAAATGGATACTGCAGTCAAATCAACAAATTGGAGGGAGTCGTTTCTCCCCAGACTCCATACTCACGCGGGTTGCCAGATCGAGGAACGGGAACAAGCACAAAGAGCAATGGGAGGTGATGAGCTTTACTCTGCAAGTTGATGAAAGAATTGATCTGTTTTGATTTTCCTCTGGTCCTGGAGCTTTTTAAATGGATCGCGAGGCTTTTTAGGTCAAGTACAATCTGCGATCTCTGAGTCAGTTCATTTGCTGGCTTCCATGGCTCCAGTACACTGCGTTTCTAACTGGCAACCCGGCGAAAAACACATTTTCAAAGTAGATTAACTGACTGTAACTTTGTAGTATTTGAACTTGGAATATTTCTGAAATATCTGCAAATGTATTATGGTATTTTTATGCTTTAGTACAGTTCAAAAGAGTACCTTTAAACCAAGTTAAGGGCCATTTGAATCATTATTACACTTCAGATAAAGTCGCAGTCTGTTGTATCCTTGCATGTAGAATATCTCTTCAGATCTGTTGGGAAACTCGCCCCTGTTTATTTAGATGTAAGTGCGGTAAGCGCACGGTAAGTCTTTTCAGTCTAGCAAAATAAAATGCGTGATAACGTGAAAATGAAAACAAGGTTGAAGTGAGAAGCATGATTTATTACTGAATTTTTGGTGACAGCTTTCTCCGAGTTCTCAACTCAGGCCCTGAGGTCCACTGTCCTCCAGAGTTCAGATCACAATGATGACAATGATGATGATGATGGGTTTGATCAGGGGTGGACCTTGAGGACCAGGGTTAGATCTAGACAGGTTACCATTTTTACCAAGTTAAACATTTTGGAATAATTAGGTTTTCATTGGAAAACCATTGATAGGTCAGTGGGAAAACAGTTGATTGCAGCTATCAGATAATGCTTCCTTTTCAGGGGCCGGCGATAGCACTCAATAATGAATAACTTGGTTTCAGTTTGTTACATTATAGAAAAATACATTCTTTACAATACTTGTCTATGTGCACATGTTAGAAAGTTGGTCCGTGAGGGAGAACCGAGCCCCGACAAGCTGAAGTGAAAGAGTCTTTCCAAAAAAATAAAGATTTGTTAGACTTTCCTCAAATAGAGTAAATGCCCAAACACAGGTTACTTCTATTTCTTCCTGTTTGATCAGCTGAGAATACTTCTAGAAGTGCTGACATATCACCAGGATCAGTTTCAATCTTTATCATATCAGGGTTACTCAACACTACATACTAGTGTGGTCAAATAGTTTGATAAGAACAATATAAAGTCCAATTCAGTTTTATTGCGGTTCATAGTTACACTGCCGGTCTAAAGTTTGAAGATTCCTTCATGTTTCTGAAAGAAGTCTCTTCTGCTTGTCAGGCTGCATTTATTTGGTGAAAAAATATAGTGATATTGTGAAATATTATTACAGTTCAAGGTTGTTGTTTTTTTGCTGACTGTGATCAAAACCAGTCTTCAGTGTCACATGATCCTTCAAAAACCATTCTAATAAACTGATTTGCTGCTCAAGAAACATTTCTGATTATTATCAGTGTTGAAAACCGTACACTATCACACACTACCAGTCAAAGTTTTGAAGAAATGACTGATTTTCTCCAGGAACATACGGACACACACATGAGGAAGAGGAGAGAGCTGTTCTCAGGTGGAGTATCGCAGCAGGGCCTGTTGCGGTCGGACTGGGTTCTCCGGTCTTCTACACGAGAACATCAACCAGAGTCCCTTAAACTTCTGGCAAGATTACACTTCCTCGAGTGTGTGTGTGATTCACCAGCTGCTGATGTAAAAGTGTAAAACTGAAGAACCAGGAAGAATCTCAAGGGCTGCCCCTAACCTCATTAAACGCCGTCATCATCTGAGTGTGGTTTTCATTAGTAATGCACATTTCACAATCCACTGCAGTGCTGTGAGCGAATCATTCTTGTTATCCGCTTCTTGTTCAATTACTTCATCAGACTGGACTGAACTGCTGGATGCACTTTGGTTCAATGCTGAAGCAGTAAATCAGTGCTAAACCAATGTTTTGTTATTCAGTTCTAAACCTCTAGCCAGTAATGTGCTCCACAATTATGGGAATAAAATCTCTGAATGAAAGAACAGCATCCCCTGTGAGGTGTTTCAACTTCATTAAAGAGACTGATATGTCTCTACATAACATGGAATGAAAATGAATAATTGCAGTTAAGATGAAACTAGACTGCACTAATGGAGTTCATCTGAGTTAGGATTGTTAATTGTCATTTTAAAATAAATGGGACACCTCTCTTCCCTTAAATGAGATTTCATTCTAGTTCAAGTTCATAATAGACACAACTAGTCACTTTTTAGTGGTCTTTATCAAGGGAAATGCAATCCTTTTCCTCATAGATCTCTGTAACAGAAACAACATCAGCATCTTCAGATCATCTACAGCAATAAACCTTCAAATACTCATTTAGTTATTATCCAGAGAAGGCCTGAGCCTGATTTCTCCCAAGGTTTCTTTTGGTTTCACTTTATTTTGATGCTCCCTTTAATGCATTCTGTTGTCCTGCATGCACCTACATATCTATAACTCTGTTAGTAAAGTATTAGTAGACCTGTAGGGTTAGGGTTAGATTAAGTTGACATGTACTTGCAAAGTTACTTATAGTCAGCAGAATTTATGGTTCCACTTTACATTAGGTGGCCTTAACTACTATGTACCTACATTTAAATTAATCATGTACTTAATGTACTTATTGTGTACGTACATGTTTTTACATTGTAGTTATCTTTTTTAAAAAACCTCTATGTAATTGCATTTGTAATTAATTTCTATAATTACCACTGTTGACCCATCCCTTACACCCAAACCCACCCTTAAACCTACCCATACCACCAAACCTGCCCCTAACCTTACCCATACCCCACATTAATAGAAGCACAAGTGTTTTGCAATGCAATATGACCACATTAAGTACATTGTACTTATTTTTTCATGTAAGTACATAACAGTTAAGGCCACCTAATATAAAGTGTGACCCAATGTATTTTGGGGGACCATCACAATAAAGAGTTAGCAGATATGAAGCAGACAGTCTACTAGTACTCTACTGAAAGTTAGTTGACATGTAGTTGCAACGTTAGTGTTAATGTTCAAAAGGGAATCCAAATGAAGGGGTTGTTTCTCCATTTCTGTCACTGATGGAGTTTTGGTTTGTTGGGGACACTCAGTTTCCAGCGGTTCTGTCAGATTGATTGCACAGATGCTATTTGAACGGAGCTGAACTGAACGTTAATGTCACTGAATCAACTATGAACTGACTTTGAACCAAAAATGGAGTGTTTAATACGGTAAAGCTGCTTTCACACAATCTGTTTAGTAAAAAGTTGTTTCCTACAGATCACAGTTCAATTTCTTTTTGTCAATAAAGAAAGAAAAAAGGACCATCCTCTTACACAGGACTGCTTTTATTTCCAGGAAAAACAGATTCAGCAACTAAAGCAATAAACTGAATAAATGTGACAGACATTTGACAAACATCATCTCATGATCACGGACCGAACCGATCTTCTGTGAGATTTAAGATACAGAAATTACTAACATTTTTATCAGTTTCTGTGGCAACATTTGAATTAGTTTTGAGAGTATTGTTTTGACATTTATTTGGAGGAACATCTACATTTGATCATTTTTTTCTATATTTTTATTTTGTCGAATTTTGTATTATATTCTGTTTTATCTTATTTTACTGTGCTTAATCTGTGTTTCTATATTATTATTATCTATATCTCTGTTTTTATTGTGTTTATATTGTTGTACAGCACTTTGGTACACGCTGTGTTTTTTAAGGTGCTTAACAAATAAATTTTGATTTGATTTGATATGAAGAAAAATGTATCCTATAAATATGGAAGTAAATTAATATTGCAGTTCTCATTAAAGGTGTGCTAATAGAATCCCTCTGTTGTGTAACTGTTGAAATTCTTTCACATTCATTCATTCATTCAGATTCAGGAGGACTTCCTCAGCTCTACTTCAGATTATCTCGTGCCACTTCCTGTTACACTGGAAGCATGTTGCAGGCAGAGATCATCTAGAACCAAACCAACGAATATTTATGAATCAACTATTAAATAATCCAAGACTTTTTTCATCAATGCTTAAGACATTGTGTATTTGAACAGCTGAGTCTGGTTTATGTACAGGCTGTATATATGTGTTGAAGGGTGAAGGAAAGCCAAAGGGAAGCAGTGGTTGGGGAAGTCTGTCAGTGAGTGACTCATAGCAGCGGAAATAGTTGCGGTCTGGGCTTTTTGTTGTTCTTCTGCTGATGATGAAACTACAGAATTCCCAGGAGCCGCTCGCGTTAATATCCGTCAGATCCGCGTTTGTCTGATATTCTGTGTCAGATTTACACTATGCATATGTGACTATATAGTTCAATTCGCCTTCACAAATAAAGGGCATTTTGCTCATAAGCACTTGCTGAAAATATACACAAGAGCAGAACTCAATTAAAGAAACGTAAAATCATTTGCAGTTTGGGGGGCGTTTTCACTTTCCCACCACATCCATATCCAAAGAAGAACCGGAAACACAGGAGTGTCATTTTCTTTCCTTATTGTTTTTTTCGCAACAGTGCACACGCACTAGGACTACAACTGAGGTGTAACTAACCAACTCATCAAAGTTTCCCCAGTTGAACAATCTCCATGGGTTTAAATAGACTCCCGCAAACCCCTTCACCATGCAGTAAAACACTCGAAACACTTGAAGCACAATGAAGTTTTTCCTCAGTAAGTATAGATTTGATCGTTTAGAAAATAAGCTGTAGAACATTATGAATAGTGATAAATAAAGCTATTTAAGACAAATCAATATATTACTATTAGCCTACTAAATGTTTAGTAGCTTGTGTATGTGCAGCGCTTCTCATATGTATAGATGTGTTTGCTATCGATCAATAAGAGGTTGTTATGTTGTGCTCCAGTTCTCGCAGGGCTGTGCTGTGTGCCGCTGCTGGAGTCCTCGCCGCTCCGGAAGCTCGAGTGGAGGCGCGCCGCTGAGAGCAGCATGAGTTTGGCCAAGAAGATCCTGAGCGACATTCCCGCGGTGCACGAGGCGTGCGTCAAAACAGCGGTGAGCATGCGTGCTCGTTCACTTTAAAACAGCCCACATGTTAAATATAGCAAAAGCAAAGGTTGTCCTGTCATAGACAGCGGTGCCCAACTCTGTTCCTGGAGATCCACCTGCAGACTTTAGTTCCAACGCAGCTGTCTGTCATTATCAAGCGCTACCTAAGAGAAGAATCAGCTGGTTCAGGTGTGTTTGATCAGGGTTGTGTTTGTAGGATGGTAGATCTCCAGGATTGGGCAGGGTTTGGCTTCGCTGTCATAGACTAAACTAATAAACTCTTATCAAATTGATCTCGCATCTGATTATTAGTTTAGATGACATAAGACAGTTAGTGGTGTAATAATGTGAACGCTGTTGTTTGCAGGGGTTGACTCTTTCCAGTGAAGCGGCACACTTGGAGTATTTATTAAGCGAGATCGGCATCCCTGCGCCGCCGGTGCTCAAGTCTGAGGATCTGACCGTGGTAAATGCTCTCTCACTTGGTACAATGCAAGCCTGTTAAATATATCACTGAAAGATGAAGATATAGACAAAGCCATTGGAAATCAGTTTAAATGAAGCACACCGGTGTGTTTAAATACGATATAATGCTATATTTGAGGCACCTCTTACAAAGAGCTGTTTAACTATTTCTGTCTGTTTCTGTTTGGACCAGGATGTGAGTTTAGATCTTATTGTGAAGGGTTTGGACCTCCACCACGAACTTCTGCTGAGAATCAAAGAGTTCTTGACCTCCACAGAAGAGCTGAGCCTCCTGCTCGCAGATATCAGAGACCTGTCTGCTCAGGTCCAGCAGGTATTGTTTAGG
>NC_133367.1:47801424-47840647 GCF_049309525.1 Garra rufa | reverse complement strand
TATTCAAAATGTATTCATAATAAAAACCTGATTGTAAGAACAAACATATTTATTGTGTCAAGTTCGGTAGGCCCCACTCATGAAACACAAGCAGAATGAATGCGTGTAAAACATTTGGATTTTCAAAATGTTAGTTGGTACAGGAAAAAAAATATATTTTTGGCAAACTAATGCATTGCTCTTTTTTTTGTAGCTTAGGTTTCATTAGTGGATAACTTTGGGCAAAATGCAGTGTTTACTACTGTCAGTTTTTATCCAGCTGACCAATCAATGGAGGGGGCATTTAATCATTCTACCAATGATTACCATCCTACTGGACAACAATGGAGAAGTTAATATTGCTGGTCACTGCCCTTTTATATTCAGTAATACTCTTCAAAATGAGATCCTACTAATACATTACTGCCATGGATATTCTAAATCATAGCAATCAAAGTTAAACTAAAAAAAATGTTGCGCCACCGAAGCGTTCTTAAGCGCCATCCGCTGGCCAGTTTCAGTAGAGGCCCTGGCATTTTCCCAGCTGGCTAAAAATGCTTGTGTGGGCACACGTTAATCGAATATTTATTGTTAGGCTTATTGGTCCTTTTTTTGCATTCATGCAATATACTGGAGCCAAACCTAAAAAGGAGTCCAGAAGATTTGACTTTGTTCATTATGCTAATTGTGAATGAGGCTGCACACGCCACGTTCACCAATGACTGGCACACATTTAACTAGCAAACCTGATGTTTACAAAGTGTTGAATCCAGAGGAGTGTTCTCAGGAAGGTTTGTTTTACATGCAAATTACTCTGAATAGTAATAGATTTAAGCAAGTTTCACAAACAAGGCAAAATGTGTTTATTGTAAATGCACTATTCTTATTCATCTCTGCTGTACTGCATCGTTCTTTTAACCCCTGATAACACACAGTCCCATCTGACTCCGTTTAGGGTTGAGCAACGTCTACTAATCTGGCATCAGATCATGTCCACAGTGAAACGTAATGGACGACGAGATCAGTAGGGGGTATCTGTGAACCAGTATTCGGAAAGGAACGAACACATTCAATAAAGGGACATAGTCAGCCGCTTGCTAGAGGTAGCCTGTTGCATTACAGTACATAAAGCTCCACACAAACAAAGGAGCAGGGCTTGACATTAACGTCTTTGATCACCAGCCACTGTGGCTAGTGGTTTTACAAACTTACTAGCCATTCAGCATTTTACCTGGCCACAATTTTGCTGTTGGGAAATGTTTTATATAACTAAAGTTTCTATTAGAGGTCGACCGATATTGGTTTTTACCGATACCGATAGCTAGGTTGGACCACACTGGCCGATACCGATTAATTAACCCATAGTTTTTGAAAATGGATACTGAAAGGCAACCGTTTAAAAAAAAAAAAAAAAAGTACTAAACCATAATTTGTAAAGTAATAAAAATATTAATTATATATTGATCATTAAAGTTATTTCATAGTTCATTAATGTTAACCAAATAAACTTCAAAATGTAACAATATATCAGTAAATGTTGAAATGAACAGACTCTAACAAGGAACAACACTTCTATTCTACAGCTTTCGTCAATCTCAGTTGATGTTACAAATGGGCTCATTGTAAAGGAGTGGGAATCTTCACATTTTAACAATATGTAAGATTGCAGTTTCTATGCTTTTGGTTTATATTTGGAATCTCTGTATGTCAGTACTGCCATCATAAAAAAAAGAGATTCAATTTAATTACATTTTATATCAAATTTATTTTGTGCAAAATTTACTTTATTATATAAGCAGGCTACTTTTTAAAACAATTACTTAAGATAAGTATCTGAAATTTAAGTATCAGAAAGTTTCAGACAATAGTTATTGTTTTTTCTTTTTCGTTTGATTATTACTGATGAGATCATAGACAGTGGCTGCTTTAACGGGCTTCAATGAATGCACAGATCTATTGCGATATATCAGATGTTTTGTCCTGCTCTGAAAACATAACTGACTGTGTGTACTGTACATCAGTTCCGTATAAAAGTATTCAAAAATACAAGTGCATTTAACCGCATCCGCAATCAAGCTTTTTAGGAAGAACAAACACAAAGAGCAAGTGAAAGTCTGTCAGTGCATCTAATAGTGCTGCGTTACAAACGGCAGAAATTAAGGCATAAAGTAAAACACTGTCTTATAGTGCAAATTCTGTGCGATGAAACCCGCCGTGTCTCTAGCTCACACACCTGCCATATGCGGGGAAAACACAAGCTCACTGAAGAGAGGATTGCGACGCGTCGGAGAATCCATTTTTCAGCCACCCTTAATGAAACCAGGCAAAGGTGCAGCGCTACGTGGACAACTCGCAGGCATCTCACTCACACACACACACACACACACACACACACACACACACACACACACACACACACAACGTGTCGTGTGTAGTTCAATGTGAAGCCTAAAACAGTTAATTTAATCTCCAAACGGGCAAATGTTTACTTCAAGAATGATCAAAAAAGTGGCAAAGATTAGTTTAAACAGATCAAACGGAAAGAGAAAGTGATCTATATTGTTGTAGATATTTAAGATTTTTTTTTAAATATTTAAATTTGTTTAAATATTTGTTTGTGTTTTGTTTCAGTTCTGTTTATTACGAAAGAAGTTTGTGTAATTTGTAAATGTCATAAAGGACGTGGTATGAATTGGACGGCAATACGCCGGGAGAACTGGAGAGGGTCAGACACAATTTGACCACTTCGTACGTTTGTGGAAAATCCCTTCTTAAACGAATTTCGTTTTGTATAATTTTTTTCATCTTAATACATACATATTTTTGTTGATCAGTTATTAAAATCAAGAACAAGGAAAACTGGCATTGTGAAATAAAGTGCGCAACCACCATGCTTCAGCGGCCTGACGAAAAGGCTCAAACTTCAATTATAGCTCTATATGAAGCTTACAGACTTTATTAGAGCTACAGAAATACAAATGTTTCGCTTAAATGCACAATACTCAATCTTCCAGCCCAGGGTCAAGTCTTTATGAACATGAACAAAGATGTAATGTAAAACTATGAATGAGGCGCTGTGGCGCAGCAGGATTTCTGTCGGCTAAATGAACACAGTTTGCTTTCTCACATCACGTCTTTAAATCTACAACTTTGCTCGCTAACAATATGACCAGCTTGATATAAACCAATGCAAATAAATGGTAACAATCCTGACATTAAGCATTGGTGTCGGACTTAGCCTCTCATACTCTATGACAGCGGAGCGGAGCGTGAGCCGCTTCAGCAAAGAACGCAACCCGGAAAAAGTATCGGCATGGATTTTTGCCGATAACCGATAGTTCCACCAATCAACTATCGGTGCCGATTAATCGGCAAAACCGATACATTGGTCGACCTCTAGTTTCTATGTGCTAAAATTCAAACCTTTTTTGCCTATTTAAAGGGCATTTTTTTCCCTAACTGTATTAAATGCATGTGTCATCTTTCAAAACCGATCTATCCACTGCAGAAAAAAACAGAAATGTTGGGGAAAAAAAAAAAAAAAAAAAAAAAAAAGCAAAGATAAACTTTTAAATATGAAAGTAAACCGCCAATAGTGACTGAGGCATGACTCAATGACTTATTCATTAGGACAAATGATTCGTTTAGACGCTTCATTCATGAATCAATCAACTAAGTGCCTGTCTTTATGAATGGGCCACTGAATCACTGACTCAAATGATTCATTCAGAAACGCAGAATCATTCAATAATGAAACACCGCTGTATGTTGCTCAGAGATGCGTGACTGTTCTGCCGTGATCTTTGTTTTGATCTATTTTCATTAACCAAACTGAGCAAAAACAGTCAACACTGACAATATTGTACCAACATGTATATTAACTACTCATTTGAACTCTTCATCTGGTGTGACCTTGTTACTGTCAATACATTATCAACTAACTGCCGTTTACACCAAATGTAATAAAATCAGAATTATTCTTGCTGAAAAAAAAAAAAAAAAAAAAATCAACCCGCCCAAGTGTCTAGTGGGAGTGACCATGTTACCGGCACTGCTGAAATACAGCTGCATTTGGAGGGTGATAATGTCAAACCCTGGTAAGGAGAGATGACTGATATGATGGAGTGAAATCCTGAGCACCACTGACAAACGTCTAATCTTTTAAAATGTAATGTACGCGTGATCGAAAAAATCTAAACTGAAAGTAAAAAGTCCACGCTCATTCAAAAGCAAGTTCAACGCCCGTATATTAATAGCGGCTCCCTGATGACTGATGTTTATATACTGTATAATTACCCAACAATGTAACTGTGAGAGAATGTATTGAAATTAGGGTTGGGCTGATAGACGTCACGATGTTGAGGCGGTAGGCAGCCAGTGTAAGGGAGGCAGCATGTCATTTAAACAGGGTTCACACAAACCACTCAGCAGACTGAGGAGTCTCTTCACAGACTCACCTCTGAGAAAACCACAGCACACTGGACTGGACTAACCCTTCTGCTGGACTGACAACACTCTACGATTCTAAGGTACCGTTTTAGAGTACAGTGCAAAGTGACTCCAGACGGCTCTTCTAGTTTAAGTTCATTGTAAATATGTGACCCTGGACCACAAAACCAGTCATAAGGTTAAATTTGACAAAACTGAGATGTATGCATCATATGAAAACTCAATAAGCAAGCTTTCTATTGATGTATAGTCTGTTAGGATAGGACAATATTTGGCAGAGATACATCTATTTGAAAATCTGGAATCTGAGGGTGCAAAAAAATCAAAATGCTGAGAAAATCACCTTTAAAGTTGTCCAAATTAGGTTCTTAACAATGCATATTACTAATCAAAAATTACATTTTGATACATTTACAGTAGGAATTTTACAAAAAATCTTCATGGAATATGATCTTTACTTAATTTCCTAATGATTTTTGGCATAAAAGAAAGATCAATAATTTTGACCCATACAATGTATTTTTGGCTATTGCTACAAATATACCCCAGCGACTTAAGACTGGTTTTGTGCTCCAGGGTCACATATAAGAAAATACAGCATTCTTATTTAACTCATTTCTCTTAGTTTTGGTCGTAACTCACACCACCATTAGACTGATTACAAACTAATGATGCTGGTACTTACACCCAGGTTTTCCAGCAGCAGCTGCATGATTTCGTCACAGTAAGGCAGGATGTTGGCCATCAGAGCTCGACACAGATCACACACCAGCCCCACCGCTGCCAGACACACCTGAGGGACAAATACAGCACACACTTCAGATCCATGGGGTCTCATCTGATGGCTCTTTCACCATAATTCACTAGCAGGTTATTATGCTCTAGTTAAGAAGTTCAAGGTTATACTACATTATAGCGATCAGATTATTTTAACATGTAGATATACAGATCGTTTGGTTTGAGCTGTCGAGTCCCGCAATATCCAGTGTGGCCACAGGCGACCGCAGGGTCGGCACACCCCGGGTGAAGTAGACTCTGATTCTCTATGACGATATAAAATCCTGAACTGCTTGAGCTCACAGCAGCAGGAGGAACATCATCAACAAACACCAGCTCTCTCCCCAGCATTACCTGATATTCGGCATAATTCTTCAGTCCGATAACCAGGAAAGGCTTGAAGGCCTCCATGTACTTCAAGAAATCACTGCCCAAAACTGGAGAGGGAATAAATGAGGTTGATTTGATTCATCTAGTAGACATTCAGTCATAAGAAACATTGTCAAGACATTGAAAGATGCTTGTCAACTCTCAGATTCTGAATGACTTCATGTGCAAGTTATTTCAGTCCTAATGTATCTGTTGTTCTAGCACAAGGAAGATATATTTGAATCTATCGCACATATAAAAGCATGGGGAATCAAATGATCAAAAAACATTTTCAGATGGATTTTACACTGGCCACTTGCAGCAGTGTGTTTGTCTCTCACTCTTTGTATAAATAGCTATTCTTGTTTGATAATACGAATGTGATAAATTCACTATTAATAATGCAATATGTATATAATATTAATATAATCTTCCAAAAATGACTTCACCGCAAAGTCACAGCCATCAACCGTACATCTTTTGAAGGCTTCTGGGTAGAGGAGTGAGTTACTTTAGGGTGAGAATCTCACCTTATATTTTTACTGTAGCACTATTAAAAATATTGCATTAAGATGCACTTTGGTGTGTAAAGACAAGAGTACCTGTATTAACTGAACTTCAGACACACTGCATGTTGATATCAGACATGAAGATGTTGCATGTATTCATCCAGCAATCATACTGCACCTTCATACCAGGGGTAAGCAGGGCGTACAGAACCATGCAAACATTGTGGACATAAAGCCCCTCACCTTCCACCAAAGTGCTGACGGCCATGAGCGCATCCTCCTGAACGCCTCCAGAGCCGGCGGTGCTCTGAAACATGCGCAGCAGAGACGCCATCACCACGTCTGAGATCTGTAGCGCATCCTGATGCTGCACCTTCCTCAACACGTTCTGGTGACAGACGAGACACAGATGAGCACACACACACACACACAGACACACAGACACACACACACGCACACACACACACACACACACGAGCGGTAAAGGGTCTGACCTGCAGGGTGGCACACAGCAGAGACTGTAGGTCGTTGAACTGGATCCTGTCTGATGTACTCTGGATATGAGACTAGAAAAGAGACAGATCAAATCAACAAAACTAGCATCCTGACACACAGCACCATTCATTGCATTCATTCTTAAAAAGCCAGTGAGTCTAAACATGATTCTTGAATTCAGGAATCAAATCTTTTAGTCTATGCCATATTCAATTAAGCTGGGAATGACTTATAATAATTGCAATAAGTTCTGTGTGGCTACTTTTCATGAGGAAAAAAAAATGACTTTTAAAGTTGTCAATTGTGAATAAATATGTAACAAATGTGGCTCTGATGCCGGTCAGTGTGGGAACAGATGGCTGTATCTCTGGTGAAATACGTCGTCACTCAGTCCCACTGAACATCATTCCCATTGTGAAGCAGTGTGTCTTCATCTCACCTCCATCTGCAGGACCTGCTGCAGTCGCTCCATGATGACCAGTGTGGTCTTCTGCACCGCTGGGTAGCAGTCCTTCGCACTGTTCTTCACAATCTCCATCAGAGCCTCGTACGCCGCACTCCGCAGGTTATTCTGATGCCCGTCCGGCCTAACAGCAGATAAGAAAATCAAAGACTAATTTACTGGTGGAGCATCAGAATCAGCTCACATCCTCACACTCACATGTCCTGGGTTTATAGCGGTGTCATTTGATTCAAAATTAAACGGGGTACACGTTGGTGGCTCATTCCTTTTTACTCTGGAGATTTTGATGATTATATCTTAAATACGTCACCAAGTATCAACATAATTGGCCCAGTTCTCTATGTGGTATAATAATGTATTCAGTGCTACGCTGAGGGGAGACAGGAGGCACATTGAGATGGCTTCAAGTAATTACACATGCTGCAACAGAGCGAAAAAGAAAACATACATGTGGCGTCTGCCGCTTACAACTTGACTTGCATCATAAACCGTGTTTGTTGTGTGCCTAACTTAAGGTCATTTAAAAAGAAAGACCATTTCCCATTAACTACCTAGATCAGTGGTTCCCAGTCCTGGTGCAGGTTTCTGATGTCCCTCTCATCCTGCACACACATTTGAGGTCTCAGTCTTTACTAATGAGCTGGTGAGTTGAATCAGGTGTGTTTGATTGGGGAGACATCTAAAAATGTGCAGGAATGGGGCTCCAAAACCAGGATTGGGAACCACTGCCCTAGATCCTCTGGCTATTCTGTGCTGCCAGTTTCATAAATGAACTTTACCTTTTTTTTTTACACTTATAAAACATCTCTAAACTAAAACTGAAGTATATAGTCTGTTTGCGCTGCGTGTTTTAAAGCAAAGCGGGTGATTCAGGAAAGCAACAGACACCAGTTTGCCATTATTTTCACAGGCACAGGCACAATGTGTTTTTGTAGAGATGATTACAGCATTTCACTAGATTTGTAAAAAGTTATTTTATTTCACCTAAAACTGGTTATTTTGTCATAAACCTGCATTTTTAGTTTTCACTAAAACTCACTTTCAGCAAAATAACAGTTTCACGGTTTAACTTCAAGTGAAGATATTTAAAGTCCCCCTGAAATCAAAATTAACGTTTTTTGGCTTTTAGTATGAATATATTAGCCTTAAGATTATCTATAGTCTAGTGTTCTTCAAAACGACGACAAAATTCGCGTTTACAAGATATGGGCATTCAAAACTTACATTTTCGTCTGAAAATGGCCCAAAAGTGCATTTTCGGTCGAAAGATTTTTATCACCGAAACAACACGGCCGAAACAGTATGTTGACACAAACGAAAACAGCGGCCTGCACATGCTTGTCTGAAGCAACATGACTCCGGTGTGGACGTATTTCAGTATATCTGAGAAAGACCCACGGATAGCGATTTGCAAAACTTGTAATGCTGAAATTTCAAGAGGGGTGTGTCTGCAGTGATGAGAACAGAGATCGAGACAGATGTAGCTTTCAGTGAGTGAGAAACAATGGCTTTACGTTGGTGTTACGTCACAATATTTTAAAGATATGTCCTTTCTATATACTGTATTTTTATAAATATTTACGTTTTAAACCATGGAGGTGAGCCAATAGATATCACACAAGCAATGTGAAAACTGCGCAATATGTTAAAGCGAAAGTGAAAACTGACAGTGCTTTCAGCATCTGATGTGCATTCTCTCAGAGACAAAGAGAGACGATTATACTTCATATGCTCATATTTAGTTCCCTAATATTTTTCTTGTGCCCTGAACATGGTGGGAAAAAATAAAAAAAAACGTATTTTGTGTAAGGTTTGTTTTTGAAAGTTGGTTCTTGAAATAAATCTCTTAATTTTCATTGATGACTGCAGTTTTATTTAGGGGTTAAGAAAGTCTTAATTATGATTTCAGGTGGTCTTAAATGTGGGACTGAAAGACAAGAATTGCGATGAAACTTCTAAAGGCTATCCATTGAATAAACATGAGCGCTGCACGTTTCAGTCATTTGCTGCGCTGCTTTGTGTAATATTATTCTGAAAGAGCCTCATACTGGAAGAGAAACGCATAGAGTTGTAAATGTGAACTGATGGATCCACAAGATAATGTGTTATAAAAATGTAAACAATTTAAACAAAGGCAGTAAAATATATGTATATGTTATTTAAGTAATATAATATTTGGTTGATAACAATTGTTTAAATAAATATAATTGATTTATTCTTTGAAACTTTAATATTAATTTATGCAATTGCAATGCCTTGATTTTAGTAAGATTAGTACACAGTCATAGTCATAAATGCTAATAATTGGCATAATTCTTTCGGTGTTTCGGTTTTCGGCCTTGGTTTCCTCTTTTTCGGTTTTCGGCTTCGGCCAAGAATTTTCATTTCGGTGCATCCCTAGTTATATTATTTAGTCAATGCAAAGACATTCATATTCCATTCAATTTAGGAGTGAACTGTCAAACTGCCGTTTTAATGTTGAAATGAACTTCTTCCAGGGGTGTGCAATTCTAGACCCCTCTAGACTTGATGTCCACATCTCATAGTTTCCTCAAATCCGGTGGTAAACACTGAAGCGTGGCGGCTGTACATCATCATCACGGTTTACCTGTCTGTGGTCTCCAGCAGTTTCTGGACAATGAGCTCAAAGGAAGAGGACAGGCAGTATGTGCTGGGCTCTTCCTGATCTTCAGCGGCGTCTGTGGCCTCGTATGCCGCTTCAGCCAAACTGGAGAAAGCCTGAAAACAGCATGGGTAAGTCTCATATTACAGCACAACTAACACAGCGATCCATGCCTCTAGAACGTGCTACGAGTCCGAGGCGCTCGTTTCCTATCGCTGAAGTCAAACCAAACACACTATATTGAGTGTTGAACTACTACGCACTATCTAAAATGAAGCATTTGATCATGTACACGGCTGTGGCAAGATCACCAGTGTAAGTACAATACATCTGTATCATGTTTACTGTACTAATATTGAAGTAAACACTCAGCAGTTAAAGATGCCAAGCCTAAGCTGCATTACATCAATGCCAACCGGTTTCATACCCAGCAGACGTTGGAGGCCACGCGGGGTTCGGCCCCGAGACCCTCGATCAGGCACTGCAGGAGAGGGGCCAGATACACCTCGTTGATGGCGGCTTCGGGCAGCAGGTCACAGATGCGTCCTAATGTCCAGGCCGTCGTGTCTCTCACCACCACGCTGGGGTCCTTCATCAGCTCGATGAGAGTGGGCATGGCCTGCGACGACACGCTCAACGTCACACACACGGAACCGCCACACACACACACACACACACACACACACACACACACACGTCATCACTGAGGGAGATTACCTGTATGACCAGCGGCTTGAGCTGATTGAGTTCAGGCCCCTCCAGAATGGAGCCGAAGGCCATGACGGAGGCGTCGCGGTAGCGCCAGTCCGGGTGCTTGATGTGCTCTTTGATGAAGGGCAGCACGTGAGGAACCACGTCATCCTCGCAACACGTGGCCAGAAGCATCAGACACACGCCCGCAGCCTTACACGGGTTCCAGTCGTCATCGTCGTCGTTCTCATCCTTCACAGAGCAAACGTTCACGTCATACAGACTCGACAGTAAGTGTCAAATAGATGATTTTGAAAGATTAAACTGAGATCAATAATAAAGCTGCTGGTCAACAGTTTACAAAGAAGCAGTTTTCTATCAGCAAACTCATGTCACTTTTGATTTGTCACTCAAATCTATTGCTGTTGTTAGAATGACTAGGTTCTAAGGCGATGAAGTGCGTGCGGTGGGTGAAGGAGACTCGAGGTCTTAGTTCCTCAGTGTGAGAAGCGCACTGCCAGAGATCTCTTCATTTTAGTTCAATATGCTATTCATTTAGAAGGAAGTTACTGCACTCACATCACATGGCTGGAAATGAGCTTTGAAAAAGCCCGCCAGCTGCCAGTGAGAGACCAGCTTTACCTGTTTGGTGAGCGTCTGCGTCAGAATGGGCACCAGGTACTGCAGAGCTCCTTTAGCGTAAAACTTGCTGGTGTGCTCTGGAGGACGGCCCTGTTCAGAGGCCTGAAGACAGAAAACATCAAAGACTGATCAGGAACGACAGCGCTTGCAGACCGGAGATGATGTGACGGATGTGTCGTGCATCACCTCAGTGGCTTCAATGGCCAGATCCATTTCCTCATCGCAGACGTTGGACCAGAACTCAATTCCCTGCAAGGCCACTTCATCGATGTCACTCTTCATGGCCTCTATTGTGATCTGAACACAGAACAGCAGGTAAGAACACATCTCTGACATCCATCCACTCGCTGTGCTAGAGATCAACTCCATACATTACATGAACTCTACAAAACCCACTGTCAACTTTGGTTTAAAGTGACAGTTCACCCAAAAACTGCCAACATTTACTCAAGTTGTTCTAAACCCGTATGAGCTTCTTCTGTGCAACAAGAGATATTTTGAAGAATGTGGGTAACCAAAAAGTTGCTGGTCCACACTGACTTCCAGTATTTTCCCCATGCTATTCTATAAAATGTCTTCTTTCGGATATTTTGGTTTCTTTTTGAGGAGTATCTGGATAATGAATCTCTGGTCTGGTATGTCAGTCTGATACAGAATGGATTAAAATCCCATTAATAGCAGTCATCTCAACTTCAGGAACGATCTTTTCATATTGAGGCAGTCACGAAGGAAACTCTGAAGCGTGCACATGGTTAAACACCAGAGAGAACACAGCAGGCGTGAGGATGTTGAACATCAGTCAATACTGACGCTCATCTGAGAACTTACAGCAAACAGCGCCGGGCCCATGTACGTCTCCATATACTGGTAATACAACGACATGATCTTCACCAGATTCTGTAGCGCAGCCACTCTCACCTACAGCAGGGCAAAACCACACTCATATCAGTACAAATATTCATTCTGGATACTTGATGTCCACAGCAGACACGAGTCTTAAAACGAGACGCACCCTGGTGTCTGGACACTGTGTGGCTTCACAAACGACTTGCATGATGAAGTGTCTTTCCGTCTGGAGAAAGAGAAAGCATTAGATCTAGCGGCTGAACCGCAGAGGGCCGTTATCATCGGTGTCAGAGTAACCGGCAGTACCTCCTTATCAAAGTTGGCTTTGGTGAACTCCAGCGAGTTGAGGAGCGCGTTCGTAGCGGCGAGTTTGACGTTGTTGCTGGGCTCCTCCTTCCTCATGCCCTGGATGATGGCCGTCAGGATCTGGTTGGCGTTGTCCTGAAGGTGCTCGGGGTCCTGACAAACCGTTTACAAGACAAGTTAAACACGGAACACACAGCGGCAAGTGAGCGAGCGTCGGACTGAGGACTCACAATGTCCTGGCAGATGTATCCGATGGCCTCCAGCGTGGACTCCTTCATGTGCTCTGTGCTGCTGGGGTCCGTGACGTTGGCCACCAGCTGAGGGATGAGCTCCGGCCACTGATTGACGGGGATCTCTGCGCACGCGATACCAGCCACGCACTGAGAGGCCGAGCTGGGCCGATAGGTCTCCGTTCCCAGAGTCTGCAGCACCTGCACAGATACAGCAGAGCACAACTCGATCACAAAACATCAGCACCCCTAACCCTAACCCTAAGGTGGCAAAGATCCTCTAAAGCTTATCTTATGAACGCTACGGAGCGCATCGTTGTTCTACTTTGGCCATTTTGCCTGAAACGTATGACTGTATTGTTTATTTGAATAGAGCAGTATCAGAATCAGACAAAGATCACCATGGTTGGGTCGCAACAGCAGTTTGTACATTTTTACATTTACCAATAGAAATTGAAATAAGATGATGGTACAGGTATTCTCTATGAATGAACATACATATGCAAACGACACAAACTATTTTAATAAAAGTCAGCAAACACCCATTCAAAAAAAGTGCCAATTCTTATTTTATGGTTTTATTTGACATGCATACAGAACTGTGTATTTTAGATTATTAGTGGCTAACCAACACAAACCAAACACACAATGTTCTTACTCTTAAAATGTAAACAAGTTTAAAACCGAACATCATGTTTAAAGTCATCTAGGTAAATTATTAGTATTTTATGTAATTAAACCAACCTGCTATTTTATTCCAAAAATCACTCCTGTTCAGAGACTTTAGTGAATATTTAGTTTAGACATAGTTATGTTTCAGTTCAATGGTGCAACGCTAAAGTATTTAATGCACAAGTAACCTAATGCCCCTTTACGTCAAAACTAGGCTGTAATTTATGGCCCCTGCAGTATTACACATCAAATAAAACCCAGTGACATTCAGGATAATAAACTAAATTAAAACTAAAACGCATACCACAACTTAAATGATTTATAAAAAAAGAATGGCTTTCGAATTTCGTTTCAAAAACGCTGTTTTTGTCAACTCAACATTAATATGAAGATGCAATTCAATCAATTAAACCAGAGAAAACTATAAAGTTTATTTTTTATTGATTTGTAATGTGTAAATGGAGAAATGCAGCACACGTAAATAAATTGTTCTCATTTGCAAACGTACCAATAGGACTTGAAGCCTGATTAAAACAAAGCAAGGCTGCGTTTCCCAAAAGCCTATGTAGATCACTGCCACCGACTGGCTCTACCATCAACTCCTGATGCTTCTGAGAAATGCAGCCCAATTCAGTGAATGACTTTAGTCTGCTAAATCACACTCGCGGACATCCCTGCATTCCTGTTTTAGTATAACGAACAATTTTATTTACATTACTACATTGGTATATTTACTGATTTTAAAGATTAAAGGGTTTATGAACTCACTCTAATTAAAACTACACTTTTAAACTTGCAGAAACTGTGTACTTCATTCTAGAATAGATAAACAGCATGAATTAGTTTGAGATCTTAAAAACCACTGCCTTGGATTAGAGAACTGTGCAGCCACCCTGATGCTGGTCCGAGCTCACCGTTAGCCGTCTCTGTACTACGGGTTATTTACGCCGCGAAACACCCGCCAGACGCACTCCACATCGGCAACGCGACAATCAGACCTCGCCACTCGAGGCGAGCCGACACGTATCGGCCGCACTGACGGAAGGGGGTTCTTACGTAGTTTTTGATCTCTCGGCGGGCGCTGGAGTCGATGGCCAGCCATCTCTGCTGGTACTGTGTCTTTACGTCTGGATCCTTCGACGTCAGAGAGTTTTTGACCTGCAGACCGGCGGCGACTCTGGCCACCTGCGTGTTCCCGGGATTGGCCAACACCTTGGACAGCTCCACCAGGAAGGTCGGCTGAAACGAAGAGAGACCACAGATTTAGGTGAACCCACCAGAACCGGAGACACAAGCCACAGCACTGAGGTTTCTCTCTAGCGTTCACCTCCGCAAAACTAGAAATAGGTGCAGCATGCAAAAGGAGTGAAATGGCTTGGCTAGCATTCAAATGTGTCTGTACTCGATCTCAACACAGCGGCCAGGGTCTCATTCGGCATCACACTGCAGTCACTGTAGAGGACAGGGAGGTTGATGCAGATAATCTACAACCAACCCCTCCGCTCCACAGACAGCAGCTGGCACCGACTGGACAGCTGAGTTTGGTTTTGGACACAATCAGGACAAGAGAGAGAAAGTGAAAGCGAGATGAAGAGCAGACATATGCAGATGGATGAGTGTGGAGTTGCTTTATCACCAGGTTCTCGATGGCCGCCTGCTCCAGAAACTTCTGCGCCGCCTCCAGCTCATTCCGATCTGAAAATCAATCACAGCCATGAATGAACATTTCTGAGGAATGACGAATGACACGCGTGACCGTCCCGGCATTCCTCTCCCGCCAAACGCGGCTCCGCAAACTCACGCATCTCGTGTTAAACCGCAGCGATCGTTTCGAGCCACACATGCCGAGATGAGCTCTCCATTCCGCCTCACAGCCCTCCACTAAACTCCTGATCCCATATGTCAGCATTTCACACGTGTTAAAGAGCCAAAGACATCGCGAAAACTAACATCAGCCCTCAACTCTGAAACTTTCTGAAGCCGATAGCAGAGGATGACTGAGTGCTAGCCATGCTAACACCTAGCCACTTCCTGACTAGCATGCTAACCCTGCTAATAAGTTTACCAGCCCTAACTCCGCGCGACAAACCGAGCGGGCTGAGAACACGCGCGGACAGTTGACGCAGAGCTCTGTGTTATTAGATGTCCGCACATAATCACATTATCTGTCCGCGGGAGACTGTCAGCGCACAGGCCGGCAAATGCTTTCGAACGTAACGCAAGCACGCGCGCCACATTGACGGATGGTGCGCGCGTTTGCGGCTCGCGTCGACGGTCTGAAGAATTAAAACGCATCTCTGTGTGTTTGTGCAACTGTTCACGCAGCATGCCAGGAGCGTCGCGCGGCCTTCGCGGAGTTAGCCGCCCGCTAACGCACACAAACGCTAAACTGCCGTCAGTTCAATCTCAATCACACGCATGAAAACTACAGACTTCATGTGAATCAAATGTGTGAGTGCGCGCGGCTCGCCTACCTGGAGACACGGTTTTCTCGAGGATTGTGATCAGCTCCATCCTGACGCGCGCAAACGCGACGAGATCCGCAGTGACAGGAGACAGGAACGAGTGGAATCGGTCGTGAAGAGTCAGAATCGCGTCCACGCCTAATAACGAAGACGAGCAGTTCTCGCGGTTAACCGCTTCTCATCAGCCGCTGTCGCGAGGAAAAGGCCGCGCGGAACTCCCGCCCGCGGAACGATATCACGCGCTGACGTCAGAGGCTCCGCCCATCAGCGTCATGACGCACACGGCGTCAGCGTCTCTCAGTCCGCTTCCTTCCGAGCATCACGCACAGACTCAGCACCTGCTGCCTAGGCCTAGTCTAGATCTAGATAGCACCTTTGACATCTGACTCAGCGGTTGAGAAAATCCATTTTTTATAGCTGTAGTTATCAGGACATTGGCTGCTTCAATATCATTGTCTTAGTATTTGTGTTACCTATTATTTTGCTACCTCCAGCACACAAGAGCACTAGATGTACACCAGCAACACTGAGGGTCAGTCCTGCTCTAATCCCAGATATAGACCTGCCTAGATAACATTTTTTTGGGGCTCGGGACAAAAGGTCACACATATACTTTCATAACTGAGAAAACACATTCATCTCACCTCACTAGTAGACAAATCACCTCAATGAACCAGGAAAAGGTTAGGAAAGAATACAGCTTGAAGTGTGGTGTTTGACTCTGTCCCAAATGACGCCGTAAGGGCCTGTTCACTCAGAATACAATGCAGGCGAGTGGGATAGAAAAAAATAACACACACATGCATTTATAACTCAGACCACACTCATGTAACTGTTGGCCAAGGTTGTAGTCCTGATGGTTACTGATAATAGCGGTGTTTGTCTGTCGGGATCTGGTCTCAGAGCGGCAGAAGAGCACATGGAGGCACATAGTGAACACAGAGAGAGCACCCTTCCTCTGAAACAAACGGGACACCTGCGGTCTGCTGACTTCATCTGGTGAAGTGTGCCATTTGTGGCAGAGCCTATGAATTATTAGGAGCACACTTGAGCTGGAGGATCACGTTACTGTCTGTTCCTGGATCAGTCCGAGTCACAGCAGAACCGGTTCAGCGCTTAGACTCTGGATCCTCACAGGCTGCCATCGGATCAGTCCGACTCACAAATCAATCATTCTGTGCCATTCCTGATTCAACCTTGAGAATCAGCACTAACGAATCGATCGACACCTGTGGGCTCATAGGGCAGGTCACGATGTTTACCCTGTGAAATATTATGCTTTTAAACATATTGAAGCAATAGTTCCTCAAAAATTAAAATGAAAAATTAAATAAAAGGGCAAGACACATTTACTGCATTTAGCTCTTATGTAACTGGAACATGTGTGTCCTGCCCTGTTATTTGCATTTAAACCACACTGATAGACTTTCCTCCACTTCTCCTTAAGGACTGTACAGTGATATGAAGGAATAGACATTTCAGAGATCATCATATTCAAAACCAACACACAGACTCATGCACTTTTTGTTTATCTGTTAGGCCCAAATACCAGCTTACTAAAACTTTGTAATTGATAGTGAAATTGCACTGTTTTTGCAGACGCTAAACGCATATCAACACCACTGATTGGTTAATTTGCCTAAAATCCAAACCCAGTCATCACATCACTGATGGATCTCTGTAGGCAGCGTATGATATCCCACAGTTCTGTGTGTTTGTGGCAGCTCAGCGGAAGGAAAGAAAATGGCATCTGAGAGTTGTAAAATGACTTTCTATTATTTTCTGTCAAAGTTCCCTCTTCCTGCCAAAACAACCTGAGCTTCTTTTTAAGTGATGTATTGTCAAGCATGGTGACCCATACTTAAAACTGGTGCTCTGCATTTAACCCATCCAAGTGCACACACACACACACGTTTGTTTTTGTGAATTGTGGGGACATTGCATAGACGTAATGGTTTTTATACTGTACAAACGATATTTGCTATCACCCTACACCTTACCTACACCTAAACCTAGCCCTCACAGGAGACTGTGCATATCTTTACATTCTCAAAAAAACGTATTCTGTATGATTTATAAGCCTTTTGAAAAGTGGGGACATGGGCAATGTCCTCATAAGTCACCCTCTCCTTGTAATACCTATGTCATACCCATGTTATTACACACATTTGTGTCCTGATATGTCACAAAAACAAGGTACGCACACACACACACACACACACACACACACACACACACACACACACACACACACACACACACACTGTGCATATCTTTACATTCTCAAAAAAACGTATTCTGTATGATTTATAAGCCTTTTGAAAAGTGGGGACATGGGCAATGTCCTCATAAGTCACCCTCTCCTTGTAATAGCTATGTCATACCCATGTTATTACACAAATTTGTGTCCTGATATGTCACAAAAACAAGGTACGCACACGCACACGCACACGCACACGCACACGCACACGCACACACACACACACACATGCACACCAGTGAGAAGTGAACAAACACACACACTGTGAACACACACCCGGAGCAGTGGGCAGCCATAGATCCAGCGCCCAGGGAGCAACAGGGCTCAAGGGCGCCTCAGTCATGGTACTGAAGGTGGAAAGAGCGCCGGTCATTCACCATCTCCACCTTTAATTGCGGCCGGTGTGGGAATCGAACTGACAACCTTTTACAAAGCCGACTCTCTAACCATTAGGCCATGACTGTCTTTTGGTTGCATTCTTTTACTGCAGTAACATTTTAAAATCAGAAATCTTCGAGAAAACGACTTTTTCAAAGATGTTTTTTTCTGTTTATACTGTACCGTGAGGTGGATAAGCAAAAAGAAATGGGATTTTTTTTAATCTGGCAGTGCAAACAGAGCATATAACTGTGAGGCAGCAACACAAACCAAGACGTTTCGGCGATCATCCACACGCGCGTCTGATTTCATCCCGTGTTTGTTCATTTTGATCCGGTTCTGAGCGACCGGTGATGATCGGAGCGTCCTGACGCAGAGGCACATGATCGTCCAGGTCAGATAAAACATTTTATTGTTGCTGTTGTTTTTTTTTAAAGACAATCTGCTGTTGTAGTTTACACTAATCTTAAAATGTAGGCATTCAAGTCAATATTTTATTTAACATAATTCATATTGCAGTCATCGTGAACAACTGGGATTTCAATATACACAACAGAATTGTAACATCGTACGCAACCATTCCTAACCCTACGTCAATCCTCCTGGAGAAAATCCAATCCCACCCATTCCCAACCAGGAAAACTATAGCAAAACATCATAAGTCTCCCAAGCTCACAACAGCCCAATTAGCAGACGGATCCTGTCGGTCTCGTGTTAGCCGGTCTCCGGGTTCGACGGGTTATCAATTTGTCAGCGCTATCGGAATTGGTCGAATACTATACACGTCCTTTTTGGAGTTTTTTGTCTTTGTCGTTGCGAACGTAAAAATTAATGACTACTAAACGGAGTTGAATACGTGCGACTCGAGGCAGATTTGGCTTCGTCGCCGAAGCCCGAACGAATTCGGTCCTCGAGCCTCGGTAATGGAATAGGAGCGTAATGATCTGGGTGTCTGTCGAACGGTCTGCCCGTCTCGCTCTCTGTGAGTGGGAGGATAAGTTAGCATGTGAATCTCAGCAAAAATAAACAGTGGGTACCAGCATAGTGGCAAAATACGACTGAATCCTCTGAGCAACAATCACTGACCGGCCTTTCCGAGCCCGTTCCTCAATCCCCACCCGCTGCGGAAACCCTCCCCGTCCTGCGTGCGGTCAGTGTGTCGGTCAGTGCGTCTCAGCGCATGTAAACGATAAATGCATTCTGGGATGTAAGGGCCGGCGGGCGCGGGACTATTTCAGACAGCGCTCGAAGTAGGTGGCGCCCACGTAGCCGCCCCGCAGCGACCGCTGGACGTTCTGCTCGAAGAGCCGCCGGTTCGTCTGCAGGACCTCTGCCGCCTCTTTGTTCAGGGGATCTTCAGGGTTTGGCTCCTGGAGGAGAGACACATGACAGCAGTGAGCGATTCAGAACGGCCCTCGCTAGGGTACTGCAGCTTCCTGACGTTTGCCGTGTGCATATTCTCACGCTGGAACCGTTATGTGTGAATACGAACACCGCTCACCGCCAGGAAACGCTGAGAACATACATCAGAACAATGCTGGGGGTTCTGATGACCTAAACACTTGAGGAGAGCTGGACTTACGAGGAACAGATACTGTAGTCCGTATATGATGGAGTTAATCGTCAACACTGGCTTCCAGTCTTCTCTGAAATACAAAGAGTGAAGTTCTTCTTCAGTTTCTGGATCATAACCTGATAATTCATTACAAGACTAGAGAAGACAATTCAACCATGTTCCAACCAACTTTCTATCATTTATCCACGTGATACTCTGGTTTCATTCTGTCATCATCAGGGTATAGGTCTGTAGAGGACAAGCGTCAGTGGTCCAGATTAGTGGTTCTGTTGTCTTTGGTTGGGTGTTCCTATCTAATGGCAGTGATGTGTAGATGTTGATGGATTATGAAATGTTTCACGTGAAAGACTCTGGAGAAAGCCAGTGCTGCTTTAACACCAGTTTACAGGATTTTAAACTAAGCCAAGCTCAATTTCAAACATTTCGGCCTGGTTTCACAGACGGGCCTTAGACTAAGCCAAGATTAGGCCATCGTTCAATTAGGACAATAAAGTCATTTTTATATACGTGCCTTTAAAAAAAAAACATTACTGGTGGGCATCTTGAGGCAAAACAAAGCCACTATTATATTTTAAGATCAGTGAGTGCAAGTTTCTGTCAGTTTAAACAGGTCAGACTTAAATTTTAGGATAGGACTAGGCTTAAGCCCTGTCTGTGAAACCGGGGGTTAATGTCCTATTGATGGGGCAGCTGCTTCTTTGCTCTTATTTTACACAGACTTTAACAATTACTTGAAAACACTTGGCTTATATTAGTAAGACTAGTATTACTTTTTAAGAATATCAAGAACTGTAACATTTCCCTGGAACTTAAAATTGATATTGTAAAAACCTTGCTTTCATCAAGAATAACTAGAAGCAGCTGCTCTCAGGAGTCCTGCACCCATATTCACAAAACATTTGATCTTAGCAGAGTTCTCCTAAATAGCAGTGAAGGTTTTTATCTAAGTGTTTTCTCTTAAACCTATTCCCAAAGCTGCTGAGACAAACTTTTTCTCAGGAGTAGAGAGAAGACTTAAACTGAGAGTGAGGGGCGGGGTTGAGCTCATTGCTCTGGATGATGTCAGCATGCTCATTAACTATGCACACAGTGATTGGCGGATAGGGGAGGGGTCTCTGTCAGAGATTTGTTCAAAGGAATATTGTAGAGTGTGGTGTTATGTTGCCATACTCAAATATAGAAGTGTCACTAATTAAACAAGTATATGTTCAACTGATTGTCAGCCTCTTAATGTGTGCTTCTCATAAGCAATTAGCGGATATGCATATAAACAGCCTTTTAATTAACAGAATATAATAGAATAGAATAGATTAGTAGAATAAAAGAAAACCAAACTGGACGCAATAACAGCTGTTACTTCTTGCCTATTTGTTAATGAAAACAAGAATATAATCAGAATATTTAGAGATAAACTCCAAAACCAAAGGCAATACCCTTTGAAAAGCTTGTAATCGTCAAAAGTTTCTAAAATGTTTACGTTCCGAGGCAGATTGCTGGAGACAGCCGTTTCGGGATAGTTTGTGGCTTGGTCTTAGTGACTTAGGAGCCATCTTTACTACACCTAACATTTCACAGATCTAGGAGCTAGTTTTAGGGCTAAAACACTTTGTGAAATAAAAATGTATTAAATCCTAAACTTAGGACTGACATGCCCATTATTTGTAAGATTTTCTCCTAAATCGGTGAGTTATGAGCTGTTAAGATTTTTTATGAATACGGGCCCTGAACTGTTAATCACATCAGCACTGATCCACTGCCATTAGAGTCATCCGTCTGATACAGCACTGACAGAACCAATCCTAGCTATTATATCACAACACCCAAAGTTAAAGACAGGACATGTGTAAGAGTGTACAATACCTCAATATATTTAGACAGACGTTGCCTTCGAGGTCGATGTTGGGGTGATAGACCATCGTTTCACATTTTACTTTCGGGGGGTCGTGAGGGTATCCCTGTCCTACCTGAAAGGAAAACACACCTGACCTTTAATCGCTGTTCCCTGATTATCTCACAAGCTTTTAAAAGATCATTTGCAATCACTAGAACTAGTTAGTCTTAGGACAAGGACCTTCTTTTAAAGCAAAAATAATGCCATAAACATGTCAGCTGATGGAGCATTTCAATACTGCTGAAAATGACAATTCAAGAAATAAACAAAACGTACAAAACAAACAAAAGAATTAGTAAGATAAAAAGCTAGTTCAAGAAATTACATGAAATTAAAGAAAATGTGCACAGGTTGGCTAAAAAAAAAAAATTACACTGATGGTGCGGATGTGCTTTACTGCAGAAAAATGTAGTCATCTAATGTAACATACTACAGCAAACAAGAGCCTAGTGTCAGTGTATGATGTGTGTGATCTGTCACAGGTCTTTAGTTGAGCGGCTGTTTACCTTAAAACTGAAGACAAATTTCCCCCCTTTATAGAAACCCTGCAAAAGAACAATACAGAAGATGATCGATGCTCATGGAACACATCAGACTCCACACATGACAGTAACACGCTGCTATAAGAGGACAGGCATGAGCAAAACACATGTGTGTGGCTGCTGGGACGCCTGATAAAGTGTAATCATAAGAGCATCAGAAACACAGCTTCAGCAGCACGACTGATCCGTGCGCTCAACTCATTCCTACACGCAAACACTCAACACTACGCCGGATCAGCGATCACACAGAGCAGACCTCGTCCGGTGAGATGATGAGCTTGAAGTTGAGCAGGTCGTCCTGGTCCGGGAACACGATCTCACACGTCTTTGGGAGGTTCAGCTCATTGATGTCTGACACAGAAAAACAACAACAACGTTACTTTCACTTTCACACTGACATGATGGTATGCACTCGCCCATTGACAAACCACAGAGTATGAATTATGAAGGGTTCCACCCATGGGTGAGTTATGATTATTCAATAAATCTGATCTTACAGCTCAAGACACACAAAATATATCCGTTTCTGTTGTGACATTTTTCCTCAAGCAAACACTAACCAGAGACTAGAGCTTTCTTTAGCCTATCTATAAGCTTCATTCAATAAAACAATTTAGCAAAACTACGATTTCCTCTCCATTGGCCGTGGGTCTGGGCTGTTCTCCACAATTAATCAATCAATTTATCCTTATCTGTAACTGTTAGAAAGTCATGTTTTTCCATTCTGTGAGCCTCTTCACAGACGTGGTGCGCATATAAAAGCTTTCTCAAGCCAACCCGATTAAAGGTGCAGCACGTAACATTAACAGCTAGTGGGCAGTCCAAATCTCAAATATTGGAGAGAATTGCTTTTAGATGGATGTTTTAAGCTTTTTAGGTTGGGTAGAATCTGCGATCTCTGAGCCAGTTCATTTGCTGGCTTCCACGACTACGATACGCTGCGTTTTCCACCAACTGGCAACCCAGGGTGTCTAAATACTATTGGTTAAACTGTCAGTGGGTGGAGTCACAAAACCAGAACAAGAACAGACGTTCAGACATGGAATCTGATCTGTATATCTGTATATCACGATTAAAATGCGCGCAGCCCAAACCAACAGTGACTCGATCTGAATAATGACACTATTGGGCTTTTCAAAACTTTCAGAAAAATACAGGTAAATTCAGAGTAATTTGTGCATTAAAAATATTTTCAAACTGAATTGTAAACAAATTTGTTATTCCTGAACGCATTGCTCCAGCATCAGCATCTGTCCATCCACACTGGTTTTCCCAGCACAGCACTCCAGATGAGTTTAACCTCAATATCTGAGAGATCACGGAGCTATATGAGCAAACTAACTCACCAAACTCTGTCCCTCCATTCAAAGTGCATTCCACCAAAGCTTTAACGCTTTAAAAAGTTCAGAAAACATGCTGAAAGTAATCCACACTTTGAAGATATATGTGAACACATTTAATTTAGGCTTTTCTTCAGAAATAAACTCACTAAACATGATCAAAGCGCACCGGCTCTCGTGTGTCAAACAGCAGACTGAACTCGTGTGTGATGAGCTCAATGTTTAATGCGAAGAAAAGCCTAAATTAAATCTGTTCATCCTATCAAACCATTGTGTGTCTTCAGAAAACCATCCAATTCATATGGATGTGTTTAAAAAAAGACTTTATGTACTTTTTGAGACGTTGACATGGAATGAACTTTGAACGGAGGGACAGAAATCTCCCGGGTTTCATTCAAATGCCCTCGATTTGTGTTCTGGAGATAAACGAAGGGGTGAGTAAATGATGATTTCTGGGTCACTATCCCTTCAACTTATTTTACCGCTTGAGTCATTTGTGACAGCGGTGTCCTTAATCGTAACTGTCTTCTGTTCCAGAACCTGGTGAGCAGGTTTATTCCAGTCATCTCTTCATTTCTGTAACAAACCAGAACTGAGTCCAGCAGGATCAGAAAGATCACATAAACATGTGTTGACCCTCACTGCTCACAAACGGACAAACGGAAGACTTTCACACAGAAGTCTAAAGAGCCCAAAGCAGATGTTTGAGATGCGGGTCCACATCTGTGCAGGTCTGATGTTAAAAGCAGGCGGACTCAGAGTCCTTATGAGCTCCACATCAAACTCTAGGCCTCAATGTTATGACTGTGATTGGAACTCGTTAGTTTGCTCTGACAAAAAACGAGTGTTTCTCCGGTGATGTCCGACTTTAGACAGGAGCTTCGCTTCCTGTGACGGCTCTGAAGTGTTCAAACATCGAGTATATAATCATAATAATGATGATGATGATGATGATGATAAAGCAGCGCAGACTAACTCAAGAGTGCGCTAGATGTTAGCGCGGAGGCTAATGCTACTTTCGCTCTCCTCCTCGACTTGGCATTTTTACGAGAACGTGTCTTTAATCAGACTGTCCCGAGAGCACGAGCGAGCTGTACCGAGTGTCAGTGTGTGTGTATGTGATAAATGAAGGTTTGTGGTGGTGTGGAGGGTGTTGTTTTGATGGTCGTACCCTTCTGTATCCGCAGCTGGGCCGCGCTCGCTTTCTTTCCGCCGACTCCGGCTCTCGTTCCTCCGGCAGACTCCTCGTCCTTCTTCTGCTGCTTCAGCGAGAAAAGCTTGATCATCTTCACTCTGTTCTGTGCTAAGAACAAGCCTAAGCGAATCTACCCCTGATATGACGACGATGATGTGTGTTTTACAGGTAACTGGGGTGCGTGATGTGTTTTACAGCAGCAGTAGAGGGAGCCTGCCTGTGTGTGTGTGTGTGTGTGTGTGTGTGTGTGTGTGTGTTAGCTGCTAATGTTAGCCGCACACTCAGTCTGTTCACACTTACTCCAACTACACTCTAGCAACTGCCTCGAGTCTAGCTCAAACCAGACAAAACTAGCAAACCACCTTAGTCTAGTTTTTATTATTATTATTGCCGTTTATTATCATCATTATTATTATTATTATTTATATTAATTTAAAAACACATGTCTCTCTCTGTTTCTCTTTTTTTACTGATCTCTCTGAAGCATTTGTGTTATTACAAAAAAATAACTACTAATAATAACAGGAGTGTTTTGGGGTAGGGCACTAATGGACCACAATTCCCATGATGCCGTTCGGTGGTGACGACTAGATCGGGAGGAGCTTTCATATTTTTTTTTTTACTCTCCATATTTTTTATTTACCATATTTATTTATTTATTTGATTTTCGGGAGCAGGAACAGAGTGTGATGGCGTCAGGATCATGTAAGAGCTGATCTGGACTCAGTGGGACAGTAGCCGCGTTCCAGTCCAGATCCAGATAGACACATAGAGCAGAGGAGCACAATAGGAAAGAGCGAACAAAAGGCACGTTTATCCGTTTATGCTGTTTTCTCTTTCAGTTCAGCCGAGCGTTTGGGAATCATAAGCGCCTGGAATATTGGCCTGCAGAAGCGCAGACGAGGATTTTCCGGACGCATAAACGATCCGAAGAGCTCGCATGATTGTAATATTTGAGGAGCCTTTGAGGAACACATTGAGAGACGAGGCTGGAGGACAGGAGCAGAAGCGATCATCGCAGGGGCTGCTGTGGATCAGAAGGGCTGTGGATGTGTTAATGGATGGTAGTGTCGGTGATTGGTGTTTAAACGAGTCACTCATGTAAACCTGTGAAAGGAGCCTGATAACAGCAGGAAAGTCGAGCGGAGAAACAAGGAAGCGATCTCTCTCTCTCTTCTCACTCACTCACCCTCTCTCTCTCTCTCTCTCTCATTGTGTCCATCTATCGTAAGAAAACATCAATCTAATGCTCGATCAAGGAGTATGCGACTCCACACGAGCAGGTGAGTTCAGTCTTTGCTCTGGGGCTCAGTCATGATGAGCTCGTGCTCGCTTAGCTAGTCGTGTATTGTCGTGTGTCTGTGGAGACTGTGTGCGATTAAAACGCTGTCATCGTGGAACAAATTCCTCCCAGATCAAAATGGTTAGTAAAGCCCATCTCAGTTCGTGCAAACGACACAGTGTGCTGAAATCTGTCTGGTTAGTGTCGCCGCTGGATGGCTCAGAATGAACCTGCTAACCCATGCTAGCTACCTGCTCAGCTCCGAATGGGCGATCTGTGGTGTTTCTGCTCGTTTGTCGCTCTGTGTTCGGCTTTATAGGAGATAAACGACAGTCTAGGCTCAGGGGCTGCTGTGGGGTGTTCTGTGAAGGCATGAGTAGATCTGAAGCTGAGTAACTAACGTGCTGCTGGTTAGCTGCTCATGTTAGCTGTCTCCAGTCAATCAGGGAAGTGGAGAAACACAACACACATGTGAGAACGACTCTCACACCACGGTATTCACGGTAAACGGGCTGTTGGGCTTTGCTCGTGCTGAACGTGTGTCATCTCTGAAGCCCTGCTGTGTTTTCATTGTTTCTAAATTGATCTGCCTTTAGTTTAATTTTAGGCCCATATTTCACCTGACAGTCTGTAACTCTCGAGGAGGTAATATGGTATGAGTTTCTACCAAAATACTGTAGTTATTACAGTTTGTGTTATAAAACCACTGTAATAATGAACTAACTGACAGCAATATTGAGAAATATCACACTGTTGGGGAGTCACTTGAAATCACCAGGACTTTGCTGTAGACCCAGTGACTGGAAAACAGTGGTGTTTTGGTGGTGGGTTTCCACAGTAAATGTGTGGTGTTTTGTTGACGATATTAGTGATAGTGAAAGTAATTCTGTTCAGGAGTAGTTCTGAGAGTAATTCTCTAGAGGAGTGCGGTGATAGAAAGACATGACAGCGACAGAAAGAACCAGTCTAAAGAAGACTACGCTCAGACAGAATGAAAGTGAGGCTGGAAATGGCCTAATAATCAGGCCATAGACCCTCACAGCTCACTCAGTAGTAGTACACTAGCTCGGCTGTCTAGATATTCACACTGTGTTTTGACTGTATTGCCAGAAGAGTAGTCTGGTCTAGAGATCTTCTTTTGTCTCCCATTATCCAACACAAATGTGACCCTGGACCACAACACCAGTCATAAGGGTTAATTTAAAAAAAAAGCGCTTAATAGATAAGTTAGGATAAGACAATATTTGGCTGAGATTCAACTATTTGAAAATCTGCAATCTGAGGGTGCAAAAAAATTTCATATTGAGAAAATCGCCTTTAAAGTTGTCCCAATGAAGTTCTTAGTAGTGCGTATTACTAATCAAAAATTACGTTTTGATGTGTTTACAGTAGGAAATTTACTAAATGTCTTCATCAAACATTATCTTAAATATCCTAATGATTTTTGGCATAAAAGAAAAATCAATAATTTTGACCCATACGATGAATTGTTGGCTATTGCTACAAATAAACCTGAGCTGCTGGAGGCTGGTTTTGTGCTCCAGGGTCACACACAGAGTCATCCGTTCCTTTGCTACAGCTGCCTTTGGCTTACACGCTGAATAAAAGAAAAATGGCAGGATTTTCAATCAGCTTATGGATGAAATTGTTTAGTGGAGGACCATATGCCCAAAATCTTAAATCATGATCTGTGTGATTTAACCCGTACCCATAATACGATATGGTGATTGTAGGTTTATGCATGTGTGAGCTGTCGTTATTGAGTATGTCGCTCACTCAGGGATAGTCCGTCCACATTTCATTCGCATTTTCTGCTTATTTACCCATCCTCAGGCCATCCAAGATGTAGCTGACTTTTTTTCTTCATTAGAACAGTAAAGTGGATTTTTAGCTTAAACCATGGTGCTTAGCAATCCATAAAATGCAAAGTCAGCAGTTACATATTATACTGAGATTAAAAACATATCAAGGAAAATTAGATTAATAACCATGGATCCTGATAATATATTGATGTCTTACAAAGTGAACCGCTTGGTCTGTGTGAGAAACTGAACATTATTTACCACATTATTACCTGTAGTCCAGAGCCTCAGGTAAACGGGGAAATGCGATTCTTTTCTGTGAGCTGGTCACTTTCACCAAACTGATTTAGTTCACTAGTGATCACACATTGACAGAACATATATGCATCTATATTAAAGCACCCAATAATGATGTGATGTGAAACGTGGATGTGACCCTAGTAAAAAAATAATACATTTAAAAATACATTTCTTTTATACTAAGTATAGTTCAAATCCATTGACATTTTTACTGACAAATCGCTCGAGACTTACTGATATAAAAATTATAATACAAATTTATTTGGAGTACTACTTGTGCACATTGCAATTTTTTCTTAATATTAAGCCTAAAATGTGCTTTAATGCTACTATTGATGAGGACTGTATGACCTTTGAATAATATTGGTCTTTAAATGTGAGATATTTAATGTACCTAAAGTTCCACTCGAACACAATCAGACATAGTTCACTAGATCTTTAGTTGGACTTCAGTACTACTTTTGCACAATTAAAGTACAAAATGAGTTATTCCAATTTAGCTGACTTTAAATATACCAAAGTATATTTACATTTAGTGTACCAAAAGTACAATTGCATTTTTATTTAGTACGTATGTAAATGTATCTGTAGTATACTTAGCATGAAACAAATGTATTTCAGATATGTTGGACGGCCTGAGGATGAGTAAATGAACTGCCAATGTTCGTTTTGGGGTGAACTGTCTCTTTAAGAGTCTGTGCATTCAGTGTGTGATCTAGTCTATTAGATTGAACACAACTGTCAAGATAGAGGGCCACAAATGCCCCGTGTGAGATTTTAGTTTATACTTATACTTATGATGGAGTTAAAGTCACCATGACGTTGAAATGGACAATTCCTACTTTTGATTTATCCACACCCATCATTATATGTATTTTAAGCCAGGTGTCATATCGCAGGTTAACAGAACAGGTTATGACATTTTTATTAGGGATTACAAGACCCAAAATATGCACGGATGAATCATTGACGATGATAAAAAATGATGAAGTCGCTGTTTCATGATCCGTGATCACTCAGATTTCATTTAGGGCTGAACTGTCCCTTTCGAGTGATTCAGAGAAACAGTTGAGATCTTTAACCTGATCTGGCTGAGAAACATCAGTTCTTCCAGTCTGAATGTGTTTTCGGCTTCTTGCTGTAAATAGACTCTCCGGGGGGATGTTTCCTAAAACAAGTTTACCGAATAAGCCAGACTTATTGTCACTTGGCTCGAAGTAAGTCAGACTAACTGAAATGCGCTTATTTGGTGAACTTGTTTTCGGAAACACCCCCTGGTCCTGCAGTCCTCTGTCAGAAGTGAGTCTCAAGATGGCGCCAGATTCCTCTTCTGTCATGTGTTCGTGTTCAGAGAGAGACGCCGGACACATCTAATCAATCTGTGTCCAGGGGGGTGTTCCATAAAACAAGTTTACCAAATAAGTCAGGCTTATTTCAGTTAGTCTGACTTATTTTGAGCCAAATCAAGTGACAATAAGCCAGGCTAACTAAAATAAGCCTGGCTTATTTGGTAAACTAGTTTTATGGAGCACCCCCCTGATGAGCTGTGATTATTGTTAGTCAATCAGTGTAGGATAGAGGTGATCGTTCACAAACCACAGCAGGTACACAAGCTGAAACATACATCTTCATACTTCATCTTTCCCTAAACGGCACATGTCGGCACTTTGACCAGTGTCAGCTTTGAACAGCTTTTCTTCTGAGATATTTTTCTGTATGGAATCACCAAAATTAGGTATAGTTTACGTGCTATTTGTTTAATGCCATCTATTATTAAAGATTATTTTAATGAAAATGATAAAATACTAACTAATCAGGTCAGTTATGCAATGTATTTGCATGTGGAAAGCAGCGTTCGTCCGGTTGTTTTGTCTTACAGCGGGGTGTTCAGACTCGGTCCTGCAGAGCTGAGCTGTAACTTGCCTCAACACACCTGCTGGGAAGATTCTAGTAAGACCTTGATTATCCGGTTCAGGTGTGTTTAACTGAGGTTGGAGCTAAACTCTGCAGGACAGAGTTTGGCCCTGTTCTAAACAACCAAAAAGGGGAAAAAAGAACAGTACATATGCAAACACTATAGAAATAAAAATGTAATTGCCTCAGAAAGTTAGAGCAACAAAAGAGTTTGTTATTTTGTGTAAGTTTACTTGGACGCATTCCAGCATTCAGTTGTAACAGTGGAAGTGAGTGTGTTATTGTAATACTAGTAAACCATCAGTGCTGTTTGTCAGGTGTCTGGGACGGGGTTGGAGCCTGCGGACGGTGGTGTGGCGAGCTGTAACGCGCGGCCTGTTCTTCTGCTTGTTTCAGTTGAATGCAGAGGGGATGTCTGGCAGTAAGGCGCTGGGAGGCGCGCGGCGGCGGCGGACACGGTGCCGGCGCTGTCAAGCGTGTATGCGGACTGAGTGCGGCGAGTGCCACTTCTGCAAGGACATGAAGAAGTTCGGTGGACCGGGACGGATGAAGCAGTCGTGTCTGCTCCGGCAGTGCACTGCAGTAAGTCCAGACGCTCACACAAACACAGGACAGCTGTGTCTATGAATCCAATACCATTACACGCTTCACATTCAGAGATTTCAGACATCCCCCCCTCATAGATTTGGCTGTAGTTATTACCTGCGTATTGTTTTTATACTGCACCATGCCATTTCTGGCATTTTCGAGCTCAAAAAGACTTCATCCAGGATCTCACAGATTATTTTTCACTTCACTTTCATTATTTGGGCTGCATTTCCCAAAAGCATTGTTAAGCCTAGGTTGATCGTAGACCATCGCCTCCAATGCAGCTGAGATGAACTTAGGCTCACGATGCTTTTGGGAAACGGAGCACTGGTCAGTAGGACAGCAACAGGTTTAGGGTTAGTCTTCAATAAGACAAGTCCAAGATAAATCAAGAGCTGGTGTTCACTCACTCTCATGTCCTTCCAAACTCAAAACATATTTTTAGTGAAACCTCAGAGGTTAGGTCTCTCCATTAAAAATCCAGGTCACCAGAACTTAAAAGATCCAAAAAGGTTATAAAGGTGTCATAAAACAGTTCCTTGAAGTGTTCCATCACTTTCAAGAGTCTCAATGTGCCTCGAGTGTGAGTCAGTCTTTGGTTTATAGTCTGAAGTAGAGCCATTCAATACAACACATTACTAAAGTCAGTTTCTTCAAAATCTGAACATCAGCATCACCAGTTCCTCATTCACAAGCGTGAAACAAACTTATGTCATAGCTCATCTGACAGCCGAATTTCATATCTTAGATCAGTGGTTCTCAATCCTGGTCCTGGAGGACCCCTGCTCTGCACATTTTGCATGTCTCTCTTATTTAACACACCTGATTGAGATCTTCAGCTTGTTAGTTCAGTTCATGGATCTCTACTAATGAGCTGATGATCTCAATCAGGTGTGTTAAATAAGGGAGACATGCAAAATGTGCAGAGCAGGGGTCCCCCAGGACCAGGATTGAGAACCACTGTCTTAGATGATCGTTTCAGTAGTGCAGTGGTTGATTTAATAGCTGAACAGGGGAGTGTTTACAGCATATGAAGCATGTCACATGAATGATTTGAACCACCTCTGAGCAGCAGACTAGTGCGATACTTGTTAGGCCTAAAGCACCTCTCAGTGGCAGGAGTAAAGTGTCACACATTTCCCCTTGTCCCTAACTGAGTCTCCGATGTCCTCCAGCCGGTGTTGCCCCACACAGCCGTGTGTTTCGCATGCGGTGAAGCAGGGAAGGAGGATACGGTGGAGTCGGAGGAGGAGAAGTTCAGCCTCTCGCTCATGGAGTGCACCATCTGCAACGAGATCATCCACCCCAGCTGCCTTAAGGTTAGCGCCACACGTTACGAGCTCAGAACGAGCGAACGCGTCTGAACTGTCTGCTGATAACGCCGTCCACTGTCTCTCCTCAGATGGGTAAGTCTGAAGGCATCATTAATGACGAGATCCCAAACTGCTGGGAATGTCCAAAGTGCCACAAGGAAGGAAAGACCAGTAAGGTAAGACTTCACACCAAATACTCCAGAACTCCATTGAAGCTTGTCATTTCAGGACAGGGATTTGTTGCCACTGAAAGTCTTACATTCATAGACCGTCTACATCCATTTCCACACCTTGTTTAAATGTTTGGTTTTCTGCTATGGGTTCTTCAGTACTGTTGCAAATTCACATGTTTTCATATTATAACTTTGTTTTTAATCCAACATTCTACTATGCAAAATTGTGAAAATAAGTTGTGATAGCCATGGAAGCATCTATAAAAATTAGTACAAAACAGTCAGTAATGTTTTGCACCGTATTCCATCTTTCCAGCAAAAGTGCCTTTTTGAATATATGGAATTACGTTATTGCTGTACAGTTTCCTACTTGCTGCATAATTGCTTAAATGTAATTGAAAAGATCACTTTTTTTGCCATTTATGCCTGTATTAGTCCAGTTCTGGAGAGAGACGGGAAGCAGTGGCGTCAGGAAAAGCCCTTCTTAAGCTTGAAGGTGTTTGAACAGTAGTCTCTCAGAGATTCCCCTGCTCCACCCGTCACAGGACACTTTGACACGGGGCACTTTTGGTTTAGTTTATTGGTAGATGTTTCTGTGTCAGATTCAGATGGGTCTCACAGTGGTCTGTGTTTCACACAGTGCCGCTTCACCTCTGACAACGGTTGACTCACCGTTTAAAAGTGCAGAACGAGTGATGTTTGGAGAAATGGGGAGAAACACAAAGCTAACAATATATAAGTCTCCCATAATCTGTATAACATTAGTTAGTAATTAAATGCAGATGTAGGAACACAGGAGAAGCAGGAAAGAAGTACAGTGATGACAGGTTAATGGATGTTTAGTTTGAGAACGTGTTCGGCCAAGTCCACTTCTGCAACCGCACTAGTAATCTCACAAATCAGTTCCATAACTTACAGTTGCGAACGAGTGTTTAGATTTCATGATCAGATCTGATGTGTAACCTCTTCTTATGTGTAATGAATTTGTGTCAGAATACTGTCACTGCCTACACAGTTTTAGAAAACCCTGACTGATTGTGTTCTGGAAGCAGTGCTGTGTTTGGCCTTCACCATAATAATATTAATAATAATAGTGACATAAGTGTGGGTCTGATATTTTAGGATCAAGGAGATGGTTTAGGAAAGAGGCGCATGGACAATGGGGAAGTGAGTCGCTGGAAGCTGACGGATGATCCTCCACCGAGTAAGAAGAAGAGTCTGTCTCTGGAAGATACGGCTCGTCAGGATGGAGCTAAACGCAAGAAGGAGAAGGATCTTCCTCAGGAGAGCGCTTCCAAGAAGAAGGCGAGTGCAGCAGAGTAGTCCACTGCTGTCTTCTCTTTCTGTCTGGCTAGTGTGTGTGAGCAATTGGAAGCAAGCAGTGCCATTCGCTGTTTAAAACTAAGCTCAGAATAATTTTTAAGTTTAAAAATACATATTTTCAACATCTGTTGTCTTCTGGGGGGTTGTAAACTTTTAACCATTAACACTGTAAATTCATGTGTCAGAATTCATCACACTCAAATGTTTTTCTTTTGGTCCCCGTCAGATCAAAGGTGCCCGTGATAAACACCTGAAGAAGGTACGACTTCTCTTCTTTAGTCTTATTGATGACGTGAAATGCAGGGTTGTCAGTTTCTCTCACTAGAGTAATACTCTTTCATTCCCATCCTCAGCAGAAAGCCAAACCCAACTCCTCGGATTCTTCTGAAGCGAACGGGCCGAACTCTTCGTCGGGTGGCGGACACAGCTCCGCCGGTGGTTCCGCCGCGGCGCAGCCCTCGACCCCGAGCCAGGATCAGCGTTCCCATCACCGCGAGAAACTGGAGCGCTTCAAGCGCATGTGTCAGCTCCTGGAGCGAGTGCGGGACTCCAGCTCCTCGTCCTCCTCCAGCTCCGAAACGGACTCCGAGTCGGACTCTGACTCTCCGTCTCCCGTCGCCGCCTCTGAGCCGTCCTCTCCGGCCGGCGTGTACGGCAACAGCAGCGTCCGCGAGCGAGACCGAAACCGCCGTCTGGCCGAGCTCGGCTTCAGCGCCAGCGAGGATTCGGAGGGCGAGAGCGTAGCGGCGGAACACGAGCAGGACAACGCGGACGAGCCTCAGCCGCAGCGCCGCAGAGGAGACGCCAACGCCAGGGTCCGGAAAGCGCTCGCGGACGCCGAGGCGGACGACGACGAAGAAGGCTCTGGGGATCGGGGTCACAAAGCCGGTGCCGTGGCCCCGCCCTCGCCTCTGTCGGCGACGCAACCGGCGACCTTCGGACACGGACACTTAACGGGACCCGAAGGCCTCTCCTCGTCCAAGCGCACTAACGGACAGGACACGCGCAACGGCCGCACGCGGGTGGCCGGCAGAGAGCTGCAGGAGAAGGAGAACTCCAACAGCAGTACTGTGACCAATCACCGGCACGGCGCCGTAAAGGCCGTCCGCGGTAGCAAAATCCGCGGAGGAAGCAGGCAAGGCCAGAACATTCCCTCAAATAAGAGCACAGGTACGGCCACGGTCGGTTCCGGTACCGCGAACGGCAACGCCGCCGCATCTAACCCGGCCAACGCGGTCGGCTCATCGCTGGCTCCTCACCGTTCGCAGCAGTCGCGGGTGGTGCCGGCGCGCTCGCAGCTGGTGAAGAGGAGCCCCGTGGCCGTGCCCTCGCCGCCGCGGCCCCTGCAGATGGAGCGGCACCTGGTGCGTCCGCCGCCCGCCTGCCCCGAACCCCACTGCCTGCCGCTGGACAGCGGAGCCTCGCACGTGCTGCCCAGGGAGGTCTGGCTCCGCGTCTTCCAACATCTCAATCAACGGCAGCTGTGCGTCTGCATGCGCGTGTGCCGCACCTGGAGCCGCTGGTGAGATATCGCACGCTATAAAATATGACACCACAGTCACAGCTAGACATCCATGTCACCGTCACACTTTAGCAAACTGCTTAATTTTAGGTTTATTTGAACAGTGAGAGACAGAACAACCACAAAAAATCCAGAAAAACACAAGTATTTGACCCCTTCACAAAACATGACTTAGCAAAACCCTTGTTGTCAATCACAGAGGTCAGGCGTTTCTTGTAGTTGTCCACCAGGTTTGCACACATCTGAGGAGGGATTTTGCCCCACTCCTCTCTGCAGATCCTCTCCAAGTCATTAAGGTTTCGAGGCTGACGTTTGGCAACTCGAACCTTTAGCTTCCTCCACAGATTTTCTATGGGATTAAGGTCTGGAGACTGACTAGACCACTCCAGGACCTTCATGTGCTTCTTCTTGAGCCACTCCTTTGTTGCCTTGGCCGTGTGTTTTGGTCATTTTTCATGCTGGAATACCCATCCACCACCCATTTACAATGCCCTGGCTGAGGGAAGGAGGCATTCCTCCTCCTCCAAACACGGCGAGTTGAGTTGATGCCAAAGAGCTGGATTTTGGTCTGATCTGACCACAACACTTTCACCCAGCTCTCCTCTGAATCATTCAGATGTTCATTGGCCAACTTCAGACGGCCGTACATGTGCTTTCTTGAGCAGCGCTGCAGGATTTCAGTGTTTTCTTGGTGCCTATGGTCTCAGCTGCCTTGAGATCATTGACGAGATCCTCTCGTGTAGTTCTGGGCTGATTCCTCAGCGTTCTCATGATCATTGAAACTCCACGAGGTGAGATCTTGACCGAGCCCCAGACCGAGGGAGATTGACAGTTATTTTGTGTTTCTTCCATTTGTGAATAATCGCACCATCTGTTGTCATCTTCTCACCAAGCTGCTTGGCGATGGTCTTGTAGCCCATTCTAGCCTTATGTAGGTCTACAATCTTGTCCCTGACATCCTTGGACAGCTCTTTAGTCTTGGCCATGGTGGAGAGTTTAGAATCTGATTGACTGATTGATTGATTGCTTCTGTGGACAGGTGCCTTATATACAGGTAACAAGCTGATTCCTTTTAGAGAGTGCTCCTAATCTCAGCTTGTTACCTGCATAAAAGACGCCTGGGAGCCAGAAATCTTGTTTATGGATAGGGACTCAAATACTTATTTCATTTATTAAAATGCAAATCAATTTATAACTTTTTTTAAATGGGTTTTCTAGATTTCTTTGTTGTTCTGTCTCTCATTGTTCAAATAAACCTACCAATAAAACTATAGACTGATCATTTCTTTGTCAGTGGGCAGATGTACAAAATCAGCAGGGGATCAAATAATTAGATATGCTATGAAGGCATTCGTCAACCTTTACATATGACACTGGTGGTACTGTAATGATCGAACACGAAATTGGTCCAATTCACATCAGATATGGCGAGTAGTTGTTATGATAGCGCATGATGACCGCTGTGAATCTTGGCAAACATTGCTGCCATTTCCAAGCCAAGGTGTCAGAAAAGGTCTGAGTTGTATCAGACTTCAAACATATCCTTTCTTTCTCTGAAGCATTTGTTGTTTGTCGTGTCATGAGTGCAGTAATGTGTGTGTGGTGATGTGAGGATGTCATGTCTATCCTGTATCTTGGGCCGTAAGCAGGGAAACACCTCGTCCATCATGGTCTATACTCATCTGTACTCCTTCACCAGTTCAGAGCAGTGCAGCTCATCTTGTGACGCTTGTGTTTTATAATGTAGTAAATGCATTCAAGAGTGACAGGTAAAAACATCAGAGATTGGTTATTCACATGTGTCACATTGGTTTTAGTCTTTACACACGTGTTTCTGTATGAAAGCCTTGGACGCGAGGCACGTTTAGTTTAGGCTCCTTTAATCAGGATCATCTCTACTGAGTAACAGAATGTTGTGTAAATGGTCAAGCGAAAGCAAGATGAATTTTGGTCTTACAATGTCAAACCAATAAAAGAAAAAACACAACAGTTCTGCAAATGAATAAAGAAAATAAAATAAAACTGGAATAACAGGGTTGGAAAAGTCATCAGTCCCTTGATTTAAAATTTCATAGAGCCACCTTTTACTGTAATTACAGCCATCAGTCTTTTTGGATACTACTGTACTAGCTTTGCACAGCTTGATTGGGTAATATTTGCCTATTCTTCCTTGCAGAATTGCTCAAGTTCAGTCAAATTCTGTGGTGAGTGGCAATAGACTGCTCTCTTCAAATCCATCGATTGGATTTAAGTCGGGGCTGTGACTTGTCCACTTAAGACCATTCACCTTCTAATCCTTCAGCCATTTCATTGTTGTTTTGGCAGTATGCTTAGGGTCATTGTTGTGTTGGAAGGTGAATGACCTGCCCATCTTCAGCTGTCTAGCAGAGGGACGCAGGTTTTCCTCAAGAATTTGGATGTACTTAGCAGCATCCATGTTCCTTTCAATCCTGACCAATCGCCCAGTCCCAGCTGAAGAGAAACACCCCCATAACATAATGCTGCCAATACCATGCTTCACAGTAGGTATGGTGTGTTTTGAGCGGTGTGGTGTATTTGCTTTTCGACAAACATACCACTTGAAGTTCAGTCCAAAAAGTTCAATTTTGGTCTCATCAGACCATAGCACCTTTTGCCAGAAGGTATCGTACAAAAAAGGCTTCTTTCGTGCCACCCTGCCATACAGGCCAGCTTTGTGTGAAGTTTGGGAGATAGTTGTCTCATGCCCAGACCAGACCCAACCATAAAAATAAAGCCTTGTAAGTCCTTCAAAGTTGTCTTTGACCTCCTGGTATCTTCTCTTATCAATGTCCTCCTGGCTCTGTCACCCACTTTGGACGGACGGTCTGATCTAGGAAATGTCCTGGTGGTGCTATATGCTTTCCACTTCTTAATGATGCTCCGCACAGTACTCCGAGGGATAGCTAAAGCCTTTGAAATGTTTTCGTAGCCTTCTGCTACTTTGTGCCTTTCTACAACTTTGTCCCGGAGGTCTTTTGAAAGCACTTTCCCAATCATGGTGAATTATTCGCCGTACCATGCACTACTTACAGTGGAATCTTCAAGAAACAGCACTACTATAGATGTGAGGATTGGCAATTAGCCCGGTGTTCAATCTGGAAGTTGATAGTTTGCACGTGAGCAGGTTTATAATGGTTTACTCTAAGGGGCTGATCACTTTACCAAACGAGGGATTTCACTGATTACTTTTGAATAATCCTCCAAAAATGAAAATTGAAATATTTCATGATGAGGGTTATAATGTGTACATGCAGCTCAACAAAGTTAGAATTTATTTTATTGACAAACGGTAAAGGTTTTCACAGGCTATGATGATTTTCTCTAGGAACTGTGTGTCATCGTCATAACTCTGAAAACTTGCATTGTTTTTCTCTGATGATGTCACCAAGTGGCAAAGGTATATTTTAGTTTCTATTATATTTGCTGTTTGTCAGTCACTCCTGACAGCAAAAATGGAAATATTTCCATGACTTTCTAACATTTACAGATGGAGAATATACCTGTGTAATGTTAGTTATGCATCTCAAACTGTGTCATTTCACAAAGTCCTGATTATAACGTCCATAGAGATATAGAGAAAAAACATTTCATCAGAATGTATTGATTGATTGTCCTCAGCAGGAGGATTTATCAAAATATTGATTCCTTCATTTCACCGTAGTATGAGAAGTGAAAAGAAAAAGGCATCATTTAAATATCATTTGATTATAGATAATATAACAAGACAATTTATAAATGAATTATTATTAGACATCTGACAATTACAGATGATGCTGTTTTGGCATTTATGAGCCGTACTTTGTCATTTACTCTTGAGCAACTCCACTGGATATTGCTGGTGTTCCAGTCCATCATTTCTGACTTTTGACAACTTTGCATTTCAGTCAGAAACTCACATTTTGAAATGGTGAAATCTAGACTTGCTAGCAATTTCTGATTTGTGAGCAAAACTGATTCTGTTCACATTGAATGATTCATTTGTTCCAGTTTGAACTGATTGATTCATTGTGTCCAGTTAACAAAGCAGTTTATTATATAAATAAAGACTTTCTTTATATTAGATAACATTTGTGTCTGTGTGCAGGTGCTGTGATAAGAGGTTATGGACTCAGATCGATCTGAGTCGCCAGCGCTCCATCACTCCTCCCATGTTGAGCAGTATAATCCGCCGACAACCCGTGTCCCTCAACCTGGGCTATACCAACATCTCCAAGAAACAGCTCATGTGGCTCATTAACCGTTTGCAAGGTAGGTCACGCTCTCGCCGGATCCAGAGTGTTCAAAGTGA